>NW_020954565.1:1964819-1966719 GCF_900497805.2 Vombatus ursinus | reverse complement strand
TCCTTCCTTCCTTCCTTCCTTCCTTCCTTCCTTCCTTCCTTCCTTCCCTTTCCTTCCCTTTTCTTCCTTCTCTCCTTCCTTGCTTTTTCTCTCTCATCTATTTAACCATTTATATATTTATTCATTAATTTATTTGTTTATCTTTTTAAAATCAAAGAAACTCATATATCTAAGTCCATAGCAAACAGAAATCAAAGAAAGTATATGTAGGGGAATATGTAACAGATAACACAGAGTGCAGGAGCTCTCCCATTGGGAGCAAGGTAATGTAATTAAATGAAGAGAGTCCTAGATCTCACCCAAAAGGAAGTTCCCCAAAATCTCCAGTGTAGCAAGCTGGGGATAAGGACATGATGGTGGCTTCTTCCCACGTTCTTTCCCTTTAGTTACCTGAAGGAAGGTTCATATCTTTTTTTTTTTTTTTTTTTAATGAAAGCTGGAAGTCAGAAGACTGGGTTTTCCTTTCCAGTTCAGATTGAAAATGCATGGGGCTACTCATGGACTCAAACATACACAGATAGTAGAAGGTATCTCAATCTCTATAAATATTTCAGTTCCTAAAACTAGTAATTTAAATGAGTTTTGAATCTGTTTTTAAACTGCTAATTCCCATACTTCCATTAAGATCAGTGCCATTTATTTTTATAGATAGAGAAGCTTTGTCTTTGGAATTGTTGGCTTTTTTCCATATTCTCTATCCCCTTTTGGTTGTTGTTCCTCATTTGTGTTAATTAAAAAAACCAAATTAATAGATTTTGTTGATATATTTGATGATTATATCTCAGAAATTTTCTTCTCCATCCCTCTCCCCCCAACCCCAGAAAGATCTTTTATAACAAACAATTTTTTAAAGAAGTAAAAATAAAAAGAGGAAGAAGAGAAAAAAATTCAGGAAAACTAATGAATAATTTTGTAAAATTTGGTATTATACGCAGTGTTCCACAACCATGGACCCATTTCCCCCCACCTCTGCAAAGGCATGTATATAGCTTTCCCTTTTCTTCTAGAGTGGCTCTCCCTATTTCACCAAGGCTGGAAGTGCAAAGGCTACTCATGGGCCCAATCCCTGTTCTGTGTCCAACCAGGGCCAGTTTACTTCTCCTTAGAAAGCCTGGTAGACCTTCTGCTCTCAGGTACTTACCATGTTGGTAGTAGATTTGGTACAAACACTATTTATCTTAGTGCACTAGAGGTCAAAATTCCAGACCTAAAGCTCCACTGCCTCAGTCTTCTTCAGTAGGAATTACAGGTGAGGGGCATCACAGCCAGCATTACTTATTATAGCTTTATCACTGTCCCCCTCCATTTCTAATCAAATATTTCCTGCGTAGATATAATTTTTCCATATAAGTCATTATCAGCCAATATTTTGGCCAATACAAGTCTTTATTAGCCCATTACTTGCTGCTAACACTTACCCACCATTTTGATTTTCTTTTTGGTCTCCTTAAAATTCTGATTCTTCGGATTAGAAACACGTGACATCATTAGAAAAATATTGGTGTTTTCAAAAACTGGGGTTTTATATCAGGCAGGATCTTTGAGAGTGGGTCAGTGTGTTATTTCCTAAATACAATCGAACTCAGTCTTTTTTCTCCTAGTCAATTCCGGGGAATAGCTCACTGTCCTCTTGCTTTGAGTGCCCAAGGTGTGTATGTGTATGTGTGCGTGTGTGTGTGTGTGTGTGTATTTTTATTTATACACCTTTATATGTGTCTTTGTGTATTTTATTTATATGTACATATATATACACATATATTCACACATACATACATATAGGTATATGTATTCACACTCAATAGCTTGCACATTCGACTGCACATCATTATCTGGGCAAAATACATTTGTCATACATACACACACACACATGTATATATAAATAATAGGGGCAGATAAGTGG
>NW_020954565.1:1931527-1964809 GCF_900497805.2 Vombatus ursinus | reverse complement strand
CCCTGAATGCTATACAGGTTTCTTGATGAGATGGGGCTATCTGCACAATACCTTCCTTAAATAGGGAAGTCTATATAGTCTCAGCATCTCCAGGGAATATGTTAAATACCATTCGAAAGGTATGAACAAAATGTCATGTGATTTTTGGGAAAAGACAACTCACTTCTAGCTGAATGGTTTGGATGAGCTCAAGGAGGGTTAAAGGAAGGTGCAATGCTGGTCTTTTCAAGACCTAGCTACTGATAACAGAAGACAAATTTGGGCCTAGAACTCTGTTCTCTCCTGATGACAGTACCCTTTCTACCAGCTTCTCAGAAGGCAATTGTTAGTTAATTGTAACTAGATTCAGGTGCAATAATTAAAGTAGGTCCAAACAGAGGCAAACTGATTTTCCCCCTACATTGTCTACATTTCCCCTCTCATTAGGAAACTGTGGAGAAATCTTATTCTTTAACTAGATCTGATTCCCAGTGCTATGAAGGAGGTGACACATTTGATAAGCCTGGAAGGAAATGTTGATGGTTACTGTTACGGCAGATGGAATGTTAGTATATTTGTGCCGATATCCATATTCCAGCTCTCCTTGCTGTCACTGGTTTCTCCGAAGGGCTATTTTCATCCTTTGCCTAATTAAAAAATAGATAAATGTTAGCTCATTCTCAATGGAAAATTACAATAAAAGCAAAATGTTCATTGAAAATTCTGCTCTGGCCTATCTGGAAATAGGGCCTTTTATATGGCTCCATTTTACAGACTCTGAGAAATATCACATTCAAGGTTGCTCCTGGTAGTAAAAGAATATTCTTCCCCAAGTTTTTGTCCACTGTGGGCAAGTTCCTAGTGGGAGAAAACTCCTTTACCTGCTCTTCACCTCATTCTATTTCCAAACATCAACCTCCTTCTCAGTGTGCCAATAAATATCTTTATAGGAAGCTAAGCATACTATGAAAAATCTGAATGTGGAGCTTCTACATTCCAAATGACATATTGGAACTGTGCTCATGTCCTATTTTTATGGAGAGTTTCCACTGGCATCTTGAAAGATTTTTTCCCAGGTAATAAAGGGGCTTTTATGACCATTGGAGTCAGGTTATATAAAATGTGAACTACAGTTTAATAGGAACAACAAAACAACTCACAGTGATACGAATTATTTCTAATCATTTAGTAAATACAACATAACCTTCAGGGCTAGTTTGCCAGTCACTACCTACTGGAGGAATGGGATTCCAAAAGAAACTTAAGGCTCTTATAGCCTTTTCCTTCCTTCAAAGCTCAATGCAGGTATCATTTCCTCTGAGAAACATTACATTACTTTCCCAATGGTTAATGATCTCGCTCTTCTCAATTGACCTTGAATTATACTGATAGATTTCTGTGTTGTATTCATCTATTAGTACATGAGGTTCTTTAGGGGAGGAATTTTTGGGGTTTTGTATTATATCTCCATCCCCTGGAATAGGACTTTGAAATTCAATATTTTAATGCATCTATGATTTCATTAGTTTAGGAAATAGAATGGAGAAAATCCTTCCACAGATGTAGATTGGTGAAGCCAGTCATTTTTATAGTCTTAGAGAGTTTCCTGGGGCACTCAGAAGTAAAGTGGCTTTTGCACAGTCACATGGCCAGTGTGTATCCAAGGTGGGATTTGAATTCAGGTCTTCCTGACTCCAAATTCCTATCATTTAGCTACTTCTTCATGCTGCCTCTTGCTTTGTGTAAAGAAGAGGCTTAATGAAGGTTTGTTGGATATTGTTGAATTATCTGGTAGGAACCCATTGCAGAGCTCCTATATTTTTATTCCTCAGAGCCAGATACAAGATGCTTTGTCAATTAGCTGTCTTCTTGTAGTCAATTGAGGAAAAAACATTACCTTATCTTAAATCTGAGACATAGTTGTTTATGTAGGGAGGAAATGCGAATATCATAGAAGAGGTACAGTATGATTGCACAAACAGGATTGGTGAACAGTTGGTGTTGGTGAATAGCTGACAAACAGGATTCCTTCTCTTTGATGGTAGAGTCCTTTGTCCATAAGAATGTAAGGGTTAATTTTCCTCTCTGGGCAAATGAAAACAATCAAAAGAAATGAGAAAACACTTTAAATGAATGTAGATGAGTTACATACTCCAACACCATCACATTTATAGAGGATCGCAGATTTAGAGCTGAAAGGAATCTTACAGGGCATCATGTCCAACATAGCCGTTTTGCAGAGAAGGTTGGTGTTATTCATCCCACATTCTCAAAGAGGACCAATAACATCAGTATGGTGATGTCTTGACTTGCAAGTGAATTGGACTTAAGTGATATAGGACTTTGCAAAGTCATCAGCTTCACTCTCTCCTCCGGAGTCATCAGAATCTAGTGGCAAGACATAGGTCAGGACGACTGGAGATGACCCCGAATACATTGAGGAGACCTTGGCCTTTTAAAGCTAAAGACCTTACCAGGTCTCAGTTTTTCTGAGGCAATACCTATTCAATGAATAATTGAATGTGCTAGGTAAGAATGGAGGCAAAAGGTGGCCCAGTTTGACTTCACAAAAGAATCAGTCTGGGAGGAGAAGACACTAAGAGTTTCTGGCCAGAACAGCAATAATTGCTATTTATACTCACTGTGAGCCATCAAAACCCAAACAATGAGCATGTGAGCCTTGGACTGGGACCTAGGAAACTGATACACAAGGATCTTTAAACTAGTAAAGAAGTAGAAAAAAAGTCTTTAAACTAGTAAACATCTGATATGGGATTTAAACTCAGATCCTCCTTCCTCTAACCTTAGTGTTCTAACAGTTATGCCACCTAGCTCCATGAGAGTGAGCTTGAAAAAGTGGGTAGAATGCCAGAGTTAGAAGTCATGGAGACCAGGGTTCAACCCCCTACCTCTCAACATATCCCTACACACCCACACATACATTAGATGTATGACAATATCTCTTCCTTCATCTGCAAGATGAGAATATGAAAATCTTACAGGCTAATGTGAGGTTCCAATAAGCATTACCTTTGTAAACCTTGCAGAGCTATATCAATGCCAATTGTTATTTGTTATGGGAGGGGAAAACTTGGAACCTATTCAGGGTGAGTGACTTGGTCAAGGCCAGCTAGACAGTATGTAATGGGGCTGGGTTTCAAACCCAGGCCTTCTTAGTTAAACCCCAGGGCACTCTGGTACATTTTTTCCTTGTATTTATAACCACAGCAAGAGATTTTTAGTTATGCCAGAAAAACGAGGATTTGAATGGCATTGACTTACAACATCATTGAAACATGAAACAAAGTTAATCTGAAATATCCTTACTGCATTGTAGGGGAATTAGGAATATATTTTGTCGTTTGGTTGTTTTTGACTCTTTGTGATCCCATTTGGGGTTTTCTTGGTAGAGATACTGGAGTGGTTTGCCATTTCCTTCTCCAGCTTATTTTACAGATGAGGAAACTAAAGCAAAAACAAAGTTAAGTGACTCACTCAGTGCCACACAGCTAGTAAGTGTCTGAGGCTGGATTTGAACTCAGGAAGATGAGTCTTCCTGACTCCAGCTCTAGCACTCTAGCCACTGCACTACCTAGCTGCCCAAGGAATATATAGGATTACAGATTTAGAGCTAAAAGGACCTGTGAGATTATAAGGCAATGTGGAACAGTAGAAAGAGTGGTTCTAGACTCAAATGACATGGATTTAAATCCCGTGTACGATGCTCACTGCTCGTGTGATTTTCTGCAAGCCATTTATCACAGGAAGAAAGGGAAGGGAAGGGGTGGAAATAAGCATTTATATAGCGCTTGGTACTCCATATCAGGCACTGTTTTAAGTGCTTTACAAATATTATCTCATTTGATCCTCACAACCCTGTGAGGTAGATTCTGTTATAATTACTATTTTACATTTGAAGAAACTGAGGCAAACAGATATTAAATGACTTGCCCAGCGTTACCTAGTTAGGAAGTGTCTGAGGTCACATTTGAACTCAGGTCCTCCTCATAGGATTATACATTTAGAACTGAAAGGAGTCTTAGAGGTTATGGACTCCAACACCTTCATTTTGTTATTGTTGCTCAGTCATTTTCAGTCATGTTTGATGGTTCATAGCCCCATTTGGTGTTTTCTTGGCAAAGATTCAGGAATGGTTTGCCATTCCCTTCTCCAGCTCATTTTACATATGAGAAAACTGAGGCAAACAGGGTTAAGGGACTTGCCCAGGGTCACACTGCTAGGAAGTGTCTGAGGCCAGATTTGAACTCAGGGAGATGAAGCTTCCTGACTTCAGGCCTTATACTCTGTGCTTCCCATCTACCACAAATTTCTTTTTATAGATGCAGAAACTGAGGCTGAGCGTCACACAGTAATTGTCCGAGGCAGGGTTTGAACCCAGGTCTTTTCCAATGCCCAATTGACTGTGCTATAGTGATACTTTGTGCCTCAGTTTCCTCATCTACAAGTTGAAAAGACTGACATCTGAAGTTCCTTGCACCTCTAGAGCTATGGTCCTCTAGTCTGAACCTTTAATCTTACAGGTGAAGAAACTGAGGCAGAGAAAGGTTAAGTGATTTGCTATAAAGAGTAGAAGCTGGGTTTGAACTCATTTATTCTACCGTCACATCCAGTCGTCTTCAGCTCCACAACACAGCTTCTATTCTTTTTCACACCCTCCACACAACATACCTCTGACACATTATTCCTTCCCTGGTGAGGACAGGAATGTACTAGGTCAAAATTCCCCTGTGATGCCTTTATATTTTGTTCATCCTGTGTCCATGGAGAAAATTCAGGGCACATCCATTGATTAGCGTATGTTCTCAAAGGTAGTTTCAATAATATAAACAAATGAGCTTTTTGATGTTAAAGTGAACATTGCCTTTTTGTTTTTTTCTTTTTTTTTTCATAATGAGAAGACACTGTCTTCTAAGGCTTTAACATTTTTGTCTTGTTAACATCTCTGTTTCCACTTGTTTCACTCGATCATAATAAAGCTTTTACTGGAAAGGGAAACGGGAAAAAAAACACATGGCAACGAAGAATCACTGCTCTTAGGGGAAGAGGGAGACAATGTCTGTACAGGATATCAAACTGGATAGCATGTTTTATGTCCGAGTTCTTCCTGCTGCCGTTTTATTGTTGCTGAAATAAAGATTGGATACTGAAGCCTTATGAAAGTGTATAAGTAGCCACATAAATCTAGCTATGACTGTATAATCCATCTTTTTATAGGAGAGAAGGACCTGCAAGATTTGTGCAAATCTGCCTTTCCCAGTTAGAAATTTTTTTGGGGGGTGGGAAATTAGGGGGGAAAATTAGGAAAGAGTTTTCAACTATTTTTAAACTATGTAATTGGGCTTGATTTTATCCCATCTCTCGATGTCACTGCTGTGCAGACTGTTCAGTTATTTCACAAGTGTCAAAGTCATTTTACTGAAAATTTTCAAAACATTTCATTTGGGCAAGCCAAAAGCTTCACATTGCTTACAACAAAATGAAGCAATGACTTTGTTCCCCCAAATAAGCACTCTTCAAAAAAATCATTTTGAAACTCTTGAAAAAAGTCAGAATATTTCTTTCCACATGTAATTAGAAACTTTTCCCTCAGGATTATTTCTAATGCTTTTATTCGATCCTGCCCCTCTCCCTAGAAGAACACTATAATTCCAGGATCCCAACCAAATGGCAAGCTAGATCAGATAATTCACACGAGCTCTCTACACTCAAGCTTATATATAAAATAAAGAGCTGAAAACCTTATACCTCTGTTTCATTTAGCGAATAGCAGCAGCCTGACCTTCTACCGTTGCATGAGGCAATGGAAAAGAGGGTTTGGTTTTTAAGAATGCTCACTAATATGGAAATATAGCATTGATACAACTATAGAGGAAAATAGCAATATTTTTACATTTGCTTGCTGGGTGCATGCTGTATGGAAACACAGAGACTCAAAATAAAGTCTTTAGCTTTAGATCATTTTAGATCATGAACTGCAGAGACCTTTCTATATACACATAGCTTCTGGAAGAACAATGGATTTATAGAATTTCTCATGTTTTCCATTTATCTTTTGTCTACATTGTAATCATGGATTCTAAGCTGCAAGGGTTTTTCCCCCAGATTTTTTTTCACTATTTCCTATTTTTTTTCTGATTAGCTTATTACTCGGTAGTTCCAGCTGTTTCATTCTGTAACTCTAAAACCCAATCGCTGGGGAGTTCTCTGTAATTGCCCATAATATGCACCACATTATCCATTTCAGGAACTGTGCTGAAAGACAGCAGCAATAAGGGGGTTTCTAAAGGCAGTCTGGTTTACACTAATGGACCTAACAGGAAGGAAATGCAATTTGAAAGAAGCTGATGCATATGTTCTATTGCTGAATATAATGTTTGATTTAATTATTAACTGCCAGTGATGGAAAGGCAGATCCTGCTCCATTCCACTTAGAATTTGGTGCTCTGCTATCAAAGAAAATACAAGGTAAAAGTTTTGTCTTTTGATTCTTGGGAAATCAGGAGAGCGTCACCTTTCCTTTCTGTGAAAATAATCATTTGAATTATATCTGCTGCATATAATAACAATAATCACAGCTGACATTTATAGAGTGCCTTAAGGTGTGCAAAGTGCCTTACATACAAAGCTAATCATCTTATTTGATCCTCACAATAACCCAGCAAAATGGGTGCAATTATTGTCGCTATTTTACAAGGAAGGACATTGCAGCTCAGAGATATCAAGGGACTTGTCTACTGCTGCACAGTTAGCAAGCTTTTGAGGTGTGATTTGAGCCTGGCTCTCTCCTGACTCTAGCTCTAACATTGGTTCCACTACATCATGTTGCCTCCCCTCTCATTCCATTCATCTGCTGGTCCACGTGATTTAGACAATCGATAAAACAATCAAGTAAACATTGTGGCTCCCATTTCCCTCTTTTTGATCAGTACTACACAACAGGCAGCTATTTATTGGTTATGTTTATGGAATGCGAGGGCAGAGAAGGTTTCTTTTTTTTTTTTTCTTTGTGTTCTTTGGCCTAAACCATGCCTAGTATATAGTAATTGGTACTTAATAGATGTTTGTTGATTGATTGGATTGTAATGCACTGACTACTAGAAGGAATCTCAGCAATAGAAACTGAAATGTACCCTGTCTTTGCTTTTCATCTCTTTCTCAGGATGAGTGACTTGGCACTCAGTTGTTGTCCTTTTCTTTTACCTGGCAATTCATGATATTTGGTAAATCTCAGCATGACACCAAAAGGTCATAATTGTGTGTGTGTGTGTGTGTGTGTGTGTGTGTGTAGAAGACTTAAAGAAGAAATTCATTAAGGATGAAGGACTAGTTGCTTTGTATCTTACTAGTTAAACTTGAGTTTCCCTGACTTGTACAAGATAACCCAATATTAAAGGAATATGGATACAACACAAAGATGATGTAATTTTTAAAGAGAACCTAAAGGAAAAGATGCACATTTATGTTAGATTAGCCAGCTGGAAAAAAGTGGCTTAACGTTACTAGTAAATAAAATAATTGAGCCAGGCAATTTGAGTTGTGTATTTTGTATTCTGTCTGGTGAGATTATTATCTTTGACACTAGTCTAGGCAGATGCAAAACTGGGGTTGAAATTAAACAATAGTGATGATATTTGGAGCTCATCCAAAATGCTCTCCATTGTTTATGTAAGTGGCTCCAACGTCATTATTTGATCCATAATTCCTCATTTTTTATTACACATATGTTCTTGCATATAACAGCATAGAACATCAGCTCAGTGGGATGCATTTTTCTTTATGATTTCCAAAGGAATTGTTTATTTTTGTCATGAGGATAATAGAAAGCAATGAAGCTTCCTGGAAATACAATACCACAATTCAAATGCCTAATTGATTTAGACAGATTAAGGAAAAAATATAGGGCCAATCTAGATTTTTGCTCTCTCCTTTTTAGTCTGAATGGCTTATTTAAGGGTTCCCATTCTTATGTGGGGCTGGGAAATTTGCTACATTAGTTTTGAAAGGCTGGTCTAGTCCATCCTGAATCTATTAAGAAATTGAAGGAGTTTCACTCTAATGGCCTCAGTTCTAAGAAATTAAGAAGAATACAGTTGGTCCTTGGAGCTTCACAGAGAAAGCAGTACTTGATAGTTTACAAAAGACTTAAAAACTCTGTTCATTGCAACAGCTCTTCAAAAGGAAAAGCAGAAGTAACCCAGCCCTTCCCCCATTGGAAAATTCTTCCCAGAACCTTTCTTTTGAGGGACAGCCCAGACCAAGCATCCCTGATTCTGGGAAGTATTCTACCATACTCCCCTACTGGTACCTCCCTGCATCAGAGCTCCCCTTTTATGTAGTCTTCCTTTCTAGAATATCAGCAGGGATTGTTTTTCTTTTTACTTGTATTTGTGTATTGCCAACAGCTTAGAAAAGGGCCTGGAACCTAGGTAAGTGCTGAATAAATGGTTGTTGACTCAAATCGGTTCATGAATTTAATGAAAATAATTGTTCTTCTAAGATTTTTAGTCCTGAATTTGTTGATCTCCACCCCTCTTCAGATCCTCAAAGCAGCCTTAATAAGATTTTAGAATTTTCCTTTGCTCAAGAAAGACAAAAATGCATGCTTTCACGAATGATTAATACACATATGTTCGCATTGGTTCCATTTAAATTTGGAAGTCAAGTTCCATTTGAGGAATTGAAACTCTTTCTTGATTAAAGTGTTCTTGCCTCTTGCATAGTATCATAAAATCATAATATCTCAGAGCCAGAGGGGACTTTAGAGATAGTATAATCCAACACCTTCATTGTACAGAGGGAGAAACTGAGGCCCCAGAGAAGTTGTGACTTGTCAACTAGTCTAACACCAGGGGCACTTTCTAAGTAGCAAGTAAAACAGTTTGGACTTGAACCTAGGCTTTTTGGCAATGTTTATATGCTTATCTGAATTGAAAATATGGTACATGGAAGGAAAGTTTATAACATTATAGAATAATAGAATCTTAGAATTGAAGCTTCAGCCTTTCAAAAAAGCATTCACAATGTGTCAGACTATAAAGAAATGTAAAAACTTTCCCAAGCCTCAATGAGTTCACATACTAATGGAGGAGATAACATGTAAAAATTAGGTACATTATGTAGGTATCTCTCTCCCTCTCTCTCTCTCTCTATATATATACATGATACATATATGTGTGTATATGTAGATATGTACACAAACATGCACACATATGCAGAGTAATCCCTAACTAATGTAGGAATGCCTTTTACAATATCTCTGACACTTAAAAAAAACATTTCTGCTAGTGGGACCAATTGTTGAGAAAGTCTTGCTTCTATTGAGTTGAAATTTGTCTCTCAGTTACTTGTACTCATCATTCCTAGTTCTGCCCTCTAGGATCAAGCTGAATAAATTCAATCCCTCTTCCACATGACAGTCCATGCAATAATTGAAGACAGAGATTATGTCCTTGGACCATGACCTACCTGTCTTTTCTGGTGACCATAAATGCTACATACAGTATCCTTCTTCACCTCCTACCAAAGGGTTGCATTTGTCCCAGGCTTTGCATAGTTTCACACATAGCGAGCAAAAAATCCGCTGAGTGTCCACTGTGGATGCACAGGCAGCATGTGAAGACTGCTTACAAATGCGACCCTTGTAGAGAGGTGATCAGTCAGCCAAATGGGATTGAGGTAGTTTCCATGAATACAGTTGCAGAGTTTCAGCACGATAGGGAAATGTGCATACAAACACTAAGAACTCTGTTTATAAATACAGTATAAATATTTGACTATGCAGGTGTATCTTCATTTCTAATGTGATTCCTCCAGGCAGCAAAACAGGTGTGCTGGCTGCATGCTAATCAGTAAAAAGAACATCTGAAATATGCATCTGCACACTGACATCTGGGCAGAGATTGTCCGAACACATTGTTGAGAGCAGAGTTTTAGAAAATGGCTCTCTTTTGCACTACTGAGTGCCAAGAGGCTTATTTTGCATGAGGAAAAACCCACATCCCGCATCCATTAGGGACTGCTACTTATGCGTCACTCAGAGCCACCAGAATGAATCAACTGAATAACAAGCTGGTTGAGTTTGAGACAACTTGGTGCAAGTTTCTCTCTTTTTCTGGATGGACAATTAATGCCTTGCTACTAGTATCTAGTCTCCAAGAAGGTGGGGCTCAGGCCTTCTAGGAAGGGAAATGGAATCATGATGCATTGCAGAATTTTCCTACCGTATTTCACCGCATAATCATTGCAGATTTATGACAAAATTTTTTGTGAAAAAGTATGTGCGACCATTATGCGAAGCTTTTAAAAATATAAATTGTACTGGTATTACTTAAAAATCATTTATTAATAAAGTGTCTTTCGTGCAAGATGAAGACGCGCGGAATGCTCGTGAATGTATGTTAAAATTGGGAAGATACAAGTGTTACCATATCACGTGACTTACTCACGGCTGCTTTGCCTGCCCACCACTCCCCTTGTGTCTAAGGCTTCATTGGGTTGAGTGATAATACGGCCAGTACTGCAGTGCTCTAAACAAACCATGCAGGTTGGCTTTTGGAAACATACCGTCAATGCGCGTGGGCTGAGAATTCTAGGCTTGCAATGCACAAGAGATGAATGCGTATCCCTATGCCACTGGTGAATTGCTCCTCTGTTTACATGACGAACAGAATTATACCATGCAATGATTATGCAATGAAAGGTTGTAAACCAATTTTCGGAGTGAAAAACAGAACAGAACAAAACAACAGGTTGCAATGATTATGTGGTGGTGACAATTATGTGATGAAATACGGTGTTTGGGTTGTTTCCATTTACTTATTTTTCCTTTCTCCCCATCCTCCCTTGTTGTCGCCTCTCTGTCTCTGCCTTTCTTTCTTTCTATCTGTCTGTCAGGCAGAGATAGCAATGGGAGTACAGCCAGATTGGGGAGTAATTTGAGTTTTAGGAGATTAGTTTGGGGTGTGTTCTGAGCACAACCATACTCCCTCTTAGGAAATGCTATGCTATGGTGGGGGGGAGGGGAGAATAAAACTACACCAGAAGTCAAGAAATTCAGATTCTAGTCATAACTAGCATTCCGATCTATGCTTGATGAAATTCTATTTAGTCTTTAAGTCCCCTCCCCACCGCCAGACAAAGATAAACCCCTGAGAAGAATCATAAAACAACTCCATACAACCATGGCTTCATCCGTAAAATGAAATGAGATTATTTGTTCTGCCTCGCATGGAGCTGTTGGGCATATAAGCTGAGGCAATTTATGAGAAAACTTTCCCTCTAGTAAACCCTCCTGTAGTACTTGTTGACTGAATGAAAAAAACGAAGTTTGAAAAATGATTGGGATTATATGAAACTGTCATTTTAAATAATATTTCTGAAATTCTCCTTCATCCATCAGAGAAACACAAAACAGATGACAATGTAAATTGGAATCTTTTTTTTTTTTACTGACTTTTCACAAATTTCTAGCTTGCCTAAGGTCAGCTATTAAGGGGAAGAACTTTCAGGCACCTAAACTATGCTCTAGGCCTTGACTATGGGATCGATTCAGTTCAGTTCAACAAACAGTTATTAAATATGTCCTATATTTAAGGCAAAGGGAGGTAGTGAAGTATTATAGAGAAATTATTTCTCAATCCTGAAGACCTGGGGCTTAAGTCCTGCTTCCGACATAGACTGGCTTTGTGATCCTGGGCCAGCCATATTACTTCCAAATGCCCCAAGAAACTCTCTAAGACTGTAAACTGTGAAGTTGTAGATTTATATTAGTTGAGAGAGTTTTCTTGTCAAAGGAGCTCCTATATCAATGAATTCAAGGGCTGCCATGTCTTCTCCTCCCCCTGCCCCAGGAGCAGCTAGCATTTATATAGCACTTGGAGGTTTGCAAGATGCTTTACAAAAAATATCTCATTTCATCCTCAAACCCTGGGAAGTAGGTGCTATTAGTATCCCCAATTTTATAGAAGAGGAACTGAAACAAACAGAAATTAAATAAGTCGTTTAGGAGCACACAGCTAGTCAATAACTGAATTAGGATTTGAACTCCAGTCTTTCTGTCTCCAAGTCCATCACTCTATCTATTAGGCTACTTAGCTGCCAGAAACAAGTATTTACAAGTATTTAAGGTATTATGATGGGATTTGGGGATAAAAAACAAACAGAAAATCAAACACTCTTTTCAAGGATCAAATTATTGGAAGTGATACAGGATGTATACAGATCAATAATAGCAAGAAATTTCAAGAAGGAAGGAGTGCCAACAAATGTATAGAAGAGGAAAAGTCTTTTCTGTGAAGTGGAATGTAGCCTGTGCTTTGAAGGGAGCTGGCCATTCTACAAGGTAGAGTTGAGGAAAGACTAGAGTCTAGGTATGGGGATCACCAGTTGAAAAACATGGAGGTGGGAGATGCATTGTTGTTCATGGTGGTTAGATAGTAGACCAGTTTGACTAGAATAGACAGTGCATGGAGGGCAATGATTTAAAATAAAACTGGAAAGGTCAATGGGAGCAATAACATGCCCAACATGATGAATAAATCAATGATAGAATCATATTCAAACACTCAATTTTTTCTTAACAATCCTACTTTCTCCCTGTCCTCTTTTAAAAAAAGGAATAATAGAACCTTAACTGGTATTTCTATATTCCACTAAAATAATTAGTAAAGTATTGATTTGTTATGTCTGTGGAAACTTTCTTTAAATATTGTGGTGAATGCAAAATTGGTTATTTCTTTAATGATTACTCTGGATTTTTTTTTACCTCACAAACTATAAAAAAATTTTCATTTGAAGTCTTATTTTGTAAAAAAAAAACCGCATTCTTAGATGATATGTGAATAAATTTCAAGTTTATAGAAAAACTTGGAAAAAATTTTATATCTCTGATAAAGGTCTCATTTCTCAAATATATAAAGAACAGAGTCAAATTGATAAGAATAGAAGTTATTCCTCAATTGATAAATTGCCAAAGAATATGAATAAACAGTTTTCAGATAAAGAAATCAAAGGTATCTATAGTCACATGAAAAAATGCCCTAAATCACTGTTGATTAGAAAAACGTAAATTAATACAACTCAGAGGTACCACCTCACACCTATCATACTGGCTAATATGACAAGAAAGAAAATGATAAATGTTGGTGGGGATGTGGGAAAACTGAGACACTAATGCGCTGTTGAACCATTCTGGAGATCAGTTTGTAACTATGCCCAAAAGGCTATGAAACTGTTCATAACCTTTGATCTAGCAATACCACTACTAAGTCTGTATCCCCAAAAGATTTTTAAAAAGGAAAAGAACCTATATCTACAAAAATATTTATAGCAGCTCTTTTTTGTAGTGGCTAAGAATTAGAAATTGAGGGGATAGCCAACAATGGCTGAACAAATTGTGATATATAATTTGAATGGAATTGTGCTATAAGAAATGACAATCAGGATGATTTCAGAAAAAACCTGAAGATACTTACATGAACTGATACAAAATGAAATGAGTAGAACCAGGAGAACATTGTACACAGTAACAGCAATATTGTATGATGAAGAAATGTGAATAACTTGGCTATTTTCAGCAATACAGTGATCCAAGACAATCCCAAATGACTCATGATGAAAAATGCTATCTGTCTTCAGAGAAAAAAATGATGTCGTCTTAGTACAGACTGAAGCCTACTATTTTCTACTTTCTTTGTTTTTGTTCTAGTTTCCTTGCACAAAATGACTAATATGGAATTATTTTACATGACTGCACATATATAACACATAACAGATTGTTTACTGTCTCAAGGAGTGGGGAAGGAGGGAAAAGAGGGATAAAATTTGGAACTCAAAACTTGTAAAAATTGTTTTTACATATAATTTGGGAAAAAGAAAATATTATTTTATAAAAAAAGTTTATAGGATCCCAGATTTAGAGCTCCCTTGGAGGCTATGTAATCCAACCCCCTCATTTTATGGAGACTGAGCCCAAAAGAAGATAACTGATTTGCTCAAGGTCATACAAGTTATAAATGGCAGAGTTCGGATTCAAACTTAGGTGCTCAGATTCCAAATCTATTCCTCTTTCCACTGTACTGCATATAAAGGCTTGAATTTATATCTTATTGCTATAGAATGTAGAATGAAAAAAGAGAAAGATGACTTTTAACTGCAGTTGATACCAACATAAGGAAAACACCTTGGGGAAAATAGCCTGTTCACCTTGTATTTTTTTTTTAAATTAAATTTTCATTCATACCCAAGGAACATAAATTTAATTGAGAACCAAGAGAACATTCTTTCTATTAGTCTGTGCATTTCATTTTGGTCTTGACATTTCTTTACTGATCAGGAATTCTGGTTGCATAGATGAGATGCCCCATTTTAGTGTCCAACTCCTAGGTACAATGTCCCCTGGAAGCTCAATAAATGCTGGTGAATGGTAGTCCCCATTTCTTTAGTTATTGTATCTATTTGTTTTCCAATTCTATCCCACTTTCTTACATAAGATGTGAGCAAAATGTAATGATAATATAAATGTAATGGTAATATTAAGGCTTTCATTTTTATATGGTGCTATTTCATAGATTAATGAATGAATTTGTGTAGGCAGCACATTCAGTTGGTCCATTCGTACATCTATCATGGGTAGGTACCATAGAGTAACAAAATAAACTGGACTCACAACCAAATTGAAAGAAGAGATTAGGCTAGATAGCATTTGGGATGGGGCATAGTGGTTTCACTGATTCCATACTGCTTCTTCACATAATGATCCAATAAAAAATAAAAAAAAAAATAGAAGTGTTCTTGCTATGATGATACATGTCTGCTCATCTTGAAATGCCAGAATCTCAAAAAAATTGTAGGTGATCCAAAAGATAATGGAGAGAGATGGATGGTAGCCAAAATTAGGCTGTAGCATATTACCAATGATTACTTGCATGCAAAATGATATAAAAGTTATTATCCAGGAAATGTATGATCAGCTTAGGAGATGAACTGGTCATGAAACAAGAGTGAGAGATAACAGATGGCCAGCCCAAGTGCTGTTCTGATACCCATAGAATGTTAAAATATCTAGAGGAATGACTTGAGGTCATTTGATAAATTTTCTGTGGATGATTAATGAGAAGGCAAGATCAAGAATTATAAAGGATTAAATATATGCAGTTTGCAATCTGTACCATTGAAATGAATACCTGCACTGATAAGATCAGAGATCCATTAAAAATGAGTAGTATAAACATTTTACAACTGGCAAAAATGTTTATAGGGTGTTTGCCATTTTAAGAAAAAATACTTTTATAACAAATTAGTTCTGTGACTGTGAAAATCATTTAGCCCCTCCTACCTTTCCAAGTCTTCTTATACTCTACTCCCTGACGCATACTCTTCCATTCAGTAACACTGGCCTCCTCGCTGTTCTATGAACAAAACACTCCATCTTTCAGTTCTGGGCATTTTCTCTAGCTATCTCCTATGCCTGGAATGCTCTTCCTCTTCTGCTCTGTCTACCGACTTCCTGGGCTTCCTTTAAGTCCAACTAAAATCTCTACTAAAAACATTTTACTGGCAGTCTTAATTATTTCTTATTTATCCTGTATATTGCTTGCTTTTTATATATTTGTTTTTATGTTGTCTCCCTCATTATATTGTAAGCTCCTTGAGGACAGTGATTGTCTTTTGCCTCTTTTTGTATCCCTAGTGCTCAGCACAGTGCCTGACATATGGTAGGTACTTAATGAATGTCAATTGATTTATTAATTAAATAATTTCTCTTAGCCTCAATTTCCTCATTCATAAAGTGGGGATGACAGTGCCTGTTTTATATACTTCACAGATTTGTGATGAGCATCACATAAACCTTCCCCAGCTTCCAAACAGAGCACCCTTTTGGTGCTGCTGATTTATTGGATTGTAGAATAAAGTCAGAAGCAGCCTAGTCCCTCCCACACTGAATAAAAATCTCTTCTCTGACAAGTGACCATCACTCTTTGAAGGTTAATTCAAACAAATCTGGTCTCAAGATCACAATCACTCCTGAATGAGTTGACCACTGAGATTTTGTTTTTAATGGTAATTTTTATTTATTTTTTTGTTTTCAACATGTACTTCCACAAGATTTTGAGTTCCAAATTTTCACCCTATCTCGCCCCTCCCCCCACCCCAAGATGGCATGCATTCTATATACCCTTTCCCCTAGTCTGTCTTCCCTTCTATCTCTTCTCCTCTTCTCTTATCCCCTTCTTCTTCAATTTTCCTGTAGGGCAGGATGGATTTCTGTACCCCATTTCTTGTATTTCTTATTTCCCAGTTGCATGTGAAAACATTTTTTTAAACATGTGTTTTTAAAACTTTGGGTTCCAAATTTTCTCCCTTCCTCCCTCCTCACCCACCCTCATTGATAAGGCAAGCAACTAAATATAGGTTATACATATGCAGTTATGCAATACACTTCCATAGTAGAATGCTGTGAAAAACTAACTCTATTTCCCTTAATCCTATCCTGTCTACCTATTTATTCTACTCTTTCTTTTGACCCTGACACTCCTCAGAAGCATTTGCTTCTGATTACCCCCTTTCCCAATCTGCCCTCCTCTCTATCATTCCCCTACTCTCTTGTCCCCTTCCCCCCCTATTTTCCTGTAGGGTAAGACAGATTTCTACACCCAATTGAGTGTGTATGTTATTCCCTCCTTAAGTCAAATCCTATGAGAATAAGATTCACTCATTCCCTCTCACCTTCCCCCATTTCCCCTCCACTGTAACAGCCTTTTCTTTTCTGTTTGTTTTTTTTTTGGTGGGATAATTTGCCCCATTCTACCTCTACCTTTCTTCTTCTCCTAGTATATTCTTCTCTCACCCCTTAATTTTATTCTCCATATATGACCCCTTCATTTTCAACTCACCTTGTGTCCTCTATCTATCTATCTATATCTATATATACATACATATAATTTTTTCCCCTCTAACTACCCTAATACTGACAAAGGTCTCATGAGTTACAAATATCATCTTTCCATGCAGGAATGTAAGCAGTTCAACCTTAATAAGTCTCTTATGATTTCTCTTTCCTGTTTACCTCTTCACGTTCCACTCGAGTCTTGTATTTGAAAATCAAATTTTCTATTCAACTCTGGTCTTTTCATCAAGAATGCTTGAAAGTCCTCTATTTCACTGAATGACCATTTTTTCCCCTGCAGGATTATACTCAGTTTTGCTGGGTAGGTGATTCTTGGTTGTAATCCTATCTCCTTTGCCCTCGAGAATATTATATTCCATGCCCTGCGGTCCCTTAATGTAGAAGCAGCTAAATCTTGTGTTATCCTGATTCTGTTTCCACAATATTTGAATTGTTTCTTTCTGGCTGCTTGCAATATTTTCTCTTTGACCTGGAAACTCTGGAATTTGGCTACAATATTCCTAGGAGTTTTCCTTTGGGGATCTCTTTCAGAAGGAGATAGGTGGATTCTTTCAATTTCTATTTTGCCCTCTGGTTCTAAAATATCAGGACAGCTTTCCTGGAAAATTTCTTGAAAGATGATGTCTAGGCTCTTTTTTTGATCATGGCTTTCAGATAGTCCAATAATTTTTAAATTCTCTCTCCTGGATCTATTTTCTAGGTCAGTTGTTTTTCCAATGAGATATTTCACATTGTTTTCTAATTTTTCATTCTTTTGGATTTGTTTTACAGTGTCTTGATTTCTCAAAAGGTCACTAGCTTCCAGTTGCTCTATTCTCATTTTTAAGAAAGTATTTCTTCAGTAATCTTTTGGACTTCCTTTTCCAAGTGGCCAATTTTGCTTTTTGGGGCATTCTTTTCCTCATTGGTTTTTTGGACCTCCTTTGCCATTTCGGTTAGGCTATTTTTTAAGGTGTTATCTTCTTCAGTATATTTTTGGGTCTCCTTTAGCAAGCTGTTGACTTGTTTTCCATGATTTTCTTGCATCACTCTCAGTTTTTCCTCTACTTCTCTTACTTGCTTCTCAAAATCCCTTTTGAGCTCTTCCAAGGCCTGGGACTAATTCATATTTTTCTTGGAGGGTTTGGATGAAGGAGCTTTCGCTTTGTTGTCTTCTTCTGGTTTTATGTTTTGATCTTCTTTGTCATCAAGTAAAATAATATAGTCTGACTCTTTTTGCGCTGCTTACTCATGATCCTGGCCAATTACTTGAGTTTTAAACTCTTTGTTAAGGTAAAAGTCTGCTTCCAATGTGAAGAGTGTACTGTCACAAGCTTCGGGGGTTTGTACAGCTGTTTTCAGAGATACTTCTAGGGACCTGTAAATTTTCAGTTCTTCCAAAGTGGTATGATAAGGGGTGAGGTATTTCCTCTCCACCACCACAACAAACTCCACCGCACCAGCACTCCTCCTTGCCCCAGGACCACCCCTCAGAACTGTGACCCAGATCCAAGCACAGGTAAAGCAAGAGATCCCTGCAATCCCCCTCTGATCAGCCACTGGATTCCCCCTCAGTCTGTGGGCTGGAAGCTCAGGAAAAAGCCCGGGCCTTGGGCAGCTCTCGAGACTTGAGGCTGAGACCTAGCTCCTCTCTCACCGCAGTCACAGACTTTTCCCACTGACTTTCTAAGTTGTCTTTGGCCTTTAGGGGTTGAGAAGTCTGGAAACTGCCACAGCTGCCTGCAATTCAGTCCTCTGAGGCCTGCTCCAGGGTCACGGTGGCCTGTGCGCCCATGCCAAACTGCGCTCCTCTCCCCACCCTGCATGTTATACCTTTCCAATCAACCATCCAGGCTGTCTTTGGCTGGAAATTTGTTTCACTCTGTCTTTTTGTGGGTTCTGTTGCTTTAGAATTTGTTTAGAGCCATTTTTTTAGGTATTTGGAGGGCTTTGGGAGACAGCTCAACACAGTCACTGCTTTCCCTCTGCCGTCTTGGCTCTACCCCTCCTGTCTTTTGACCACTGAGATTTCTGACTTGCCAAGTTGAGAAAGAGCCTCACCACCTATAGTGACTGCAGCAAGACATTGCAAACCATAGGGTTTGCAGCCATCCAGATGCAGCTAGGTGGTACAAAAGATAAAATGCTGGACTTTATTGGAATCACAAAGACTTAATACTCTCCCAGACCCTTATTAGCTGTATCACCCCAGGGCTAGTCGTATTCTTAATATTGTAAAGCACTTTACAAATCTTAAAGTGCTATATAAATGGAAATCATTATTATTATTAATCCTCTGTTCCATCAACAATAAATTAGAAATAATAATGGCAACTTTCCTACAGGGTTGTTGTGAGGATCAATTGAGATAATACATGTAAAATACTTTGCAAACCTTAAAGCATTAAATAAATGTTTGCTATTATTGTTATTTATCAACACTTACAAGTGCAGGTGAAAAATGATCATTTGGTTTCAATGAAGCTCAACAAAATTCAATCTCAAAATATTGCCAGATGGAATTTGTATTTTTTTTAACTAAGAAGGAAGAGCTTTTCCTTTTCCAGACGTGCAAACAATGACTTGCTCAGGATTCCTCATGTTCTAAAAGGATTAACCAGGGTTTTTGTTTAGGTCCTATGGAAGTGTGGATTTTAAGGAATAACAGAATCATAAATGGGAAATGGGGGAAGGAAATGAGGAGCATAAAAGCAGCCCATATTCCATGAAACCCTGAGAACACAAATTCTTCTTCCTAGTCATAAATTCTATATCATTTCTCAATTGTTGCTACTTCTTTGTTTGACTACTTGGCCCTAGTTTTTTGCTATTTTGTTTCTTGAAGAAATGGAAAACCCTGCACTTGGCTTCTCTTTTCAGTCTCTTGGTGATCTCATTGTTATTTCAACTTCAGCATAGCATCTCCCCAAAGGGAAACCTCAGTTCCTTCTGAGTCTCATCATAATAGTTGACTTCTCTCTTGTACCTCTTATTTTGCTAATAACTGCAGTACTTCACAAAGATCTCCAATTTTGTGAGTAGGGGTCCTCCATACATTGACCAAGAATGTGCTCTACCAAACCTTAACAGACAGTTTTTGTGGATTGTTGTACCACCCCTTCCTCCCAAAAAATAAAAACTTCATTACCTGGTAGCCAGGCTCTAGGGGTGAGCTTCTCAGAATTTGGCTAGGCTGCTCTGTGAACAACAGGCATTAAATACTTGCCATGTTCAAGTTCAAAGCCAAGTTCCAAAAGATAGGTCTAACAGAGTTTAGTCCCCTTAGATATTCTTTTCAAATTGTTTTATAAGTAGCAATGAAGGAAATGGTTTTAGAGAAATCTGGGAAGACTTGTATGAATATTGCAAAATGAACAAATTGGAAGGACTTGAAAAATTTGATCAGTGAAATGACCAACCATGATTCCAGAGGACCCATGACATGGCATGGTCCCCACCTCTTGACAGAGAGGGGATGGAATAAATATACAGAACGAGACACACATTTTTGGATATAGCCAAGGTAGGAGTTTGTTTTGCTTTACAAAGGTTATTATGTATGACAAGGCCAACTTGTGATGATTAAAAGAAATCTGACTAGGAAGCTGAATTTGGAATTTGAGTTACTTCAACTAATTTTCTATGTTGTCTATCTCATTATTAGTGTAGCAATGATTGCTCACAGTTTTCCTGTAACTGTGGAAAAGTGTGTAGGTTTTTAAGAATAGAGAAATAAAAAATGATTTTTCATTTATATTTTCCCTTAATGACAAACAATGGCAGCTTTTGAGCAAAACAGAGAATGAACCCTGGCAATAAGAACCTGAATGATAATATTCTAATTCCTGGGATGTAATATTCTGGGGCTTGAAAAAATCAGCACATTGTCATCTGTAAACAGAGCATTTGGAGGTCTAAACACCTATAAGGTGCAGGATAGGCAGTTATCCATACTTTTTCACAAGCTTAAGTAACCCTAGAAATATGTCATGTACCATGAGAGTAGCATTGTTTTCAGCTGTGTCTTATTTCTTTTTTCTTTAGAACATCTCTTTTAGAGCAAAACACACACATACATAAATATCTACAGAAACTCTGATAATGGAAATGATTTTTAAGACCTACTGTGAATTAAGCCTTTCAAAACAGACATGGTTCATACTTAAATTCTAATCTTATTGAGAAAAACATGCCTAAATAGTCATTGTATTTTGTGTTCTCGTACACAAATAAGGACTAATCTGGAGGGGAAAATAATACAATAGATGGGCCAGTGATGATGCATCCTAATGGACTTATTAAAAGTGAAGAAGTTTTTCATAATCTGAAAAAGAAGCATTGGTAAAAATTGTCAAGATGTTCAATCAAGTTTGTGATCACCATAGGTGCTATAGATTTACCATCAGTAAGTAAATCATAAATAAACATTTTCTACTATTTCATGATCTCATCTTTGTTTTGCTGCATACATATGGGGAAAGCCTCCCTTCAGAATTGTAAGAAAGAGCTTTATTCATGATGGACTCTGAAATGAGGATTTATTCTTTGTAGCTATTTCAGTATGGGAAATAATTAGGATCAACATCTTTTTCCAACTGATGAAAAAGGTTTGTGCCACCATTTCATAAAAAGAATGGTTTTTTTTGCTCTTAAATGTTAGTTCAAGAAGATGTAACCATTCATCCAAAAATGAGATATAAATTAGTGGCTATAATTGTACTACATGAATTTCTGTAATACTTGAGAGTTTGAATAAGTTTATCATCTGCAGATTATAGTCATTAATTACTGAACATTTTCAACAGACTTTGTTAGCTTTCCAACTGTTTGTGTGTAATTGAATATCACTGTTTCATTCACTCAAATTTATTGACTTGAGTTCTAAGGATAAGCTTTAATAGACCATCCACATTAGCACATCAGCTTCAGGGGAATGGCACTATTAGATTCTACCAACCACTTCCTCCACAACTTCCTCAGCAACCATCTTGCTCTCCATACCAAGAGACCATGCCCTAGAGAAACTCTGCTCTTGGGCCCATTTCTACTAATTGGTGCCTGGTTCACTGCTAGATTTTTCTTTACTCTCTCCTCTCCAGCCACCCCCTCCACCACCTCATTACCAATTGTTTCATTGTACGTGTGTACCTTTTCCTTCTCTGTTCCCATTCCCAAGTTCTGGAACCCTTGAACCATTACCAAATGATTATTTCTAGATGGGGTATGTCAAATTACTGCCCTATGACCCTACTCACCATCCTTACAACATTCCAGATCAAAGTGCTCCTTCCTGGTTACTACTTTTCTAGGTATGTTGTTTCCCCTATTACAATGTAAGCTCCTTGAAGGCAGTCCCTGTTTTTGCTTTGTAATTCGATTCTCCAATGATTGCTTTGTTCTTGCAATGTTTTTAGGATATGGCAAGTGCTTAAAAATGATTTTTAGTGTGGAGCCAAGACGGCAGACTAGGGGTAGCCACCCAGCTGAACTCTCTCAACATTGTCCACCAACCAACTTTAAAATAAAGCCTCAAATCAAATTTTGAAGTGGCAGAGCCAACAAAAGGTCAGGGTGGGATATTGTTCTGACCTAAGAAAACTTAAGAGAAGTCTGTGTTGCTGAGGTGGAGGCTTGTCTTGATCCCCAACATGCTATCTAGCAGCAGCAGCAAAAGCTTTGGGAGTTCTCAGCCCAGAGCCCATAAGGGGATCAGATAACTGATTAGAAAGAGATTACAGTTTTTTCTGGCACTGGGTTTAGCTGATGCTGATTGGCAACTCTATTGCTCATACACAGTTCTGGGTCACAGTTCCAGGGTGGAAAAGAACACTGGTGGTCTCCTACAAGAGAGCAGATGTCTTGGTTGCAGTTCCATGGCAATGAGGAGCTCTAACACATGAAGTGGCAGGGGAAGAGGGACCCTTCCTGGGTAAAACCCAGAGAACAGACCAATACCTCTCCCAGGATCACACCACCTTGGAAGCACCAAAAACGTGCTGACCCTCAGAACTAGCTCTAAAAACAACAGCACACACACACACACACACACATACACACGCGCGCGCCTGAAGCTTGGGATGGTGCCTCCCTACCTCCATGTGAATAGAGTCCAACTTTAACATAAAGTTCAAAGTCAAGAAATTGGCTGGAAAAATGAACAAACAACAACAATAAATAATTTGACCATAAAAATCTACTACAGAGGCAAGGAAGAGCAAGATATAAACTGAGAAGAAGACAATAATGTGAAGACAGTTTTTAAAAAAAGCCTCAAAGAAAAATGCTAATTGGACCCCAAATCTTCAAGAATTCCTGGAAGACATGCATGGTAGAGGAAAACTTGGGAAAAGAAATGAAAGTGATGCAAGAAAACTGTGAAAAGAGTATTAACAGCTTGGTAAAAGAGGCACAAAAAAACAGAAGAAAAAAACCTTAAAAACAGTATTGACCAAATGGAAAAAGAGGACAAAAGCTCACTGATGAAAATATTTTTTTTAAATTAGAATTGGGCAAATGGAAGCTAGTAACTCCACAAGAAATCAAGAAACAATAAAACAAAATCAAAATAATGAAAAAAATAGAAGAAAATATGAAATATCAGAAAAGCAACTGACCTGAAAAATAGAATGAGGAGAGATAACTTAAGAATTATTAGACCACCTGAAAGCCATGATCAAAGAAAGAACCTACAGATCATATTTCAAGGAATTGTCAAGGAAATCCACCCTGATATCCTAGAATCAGAGGATAAGGTAGAAATTGAAAGAATATTATAGTCAAATTCCAGAGATCCCAGGTCAAGGATTAAAAAAAAAAAGAAAGAAAAAAGAAAAAAGAAAAAGAAAACTTCAAGCAATCAGAATAAAACAGTTCAAATACTGTGGAGCCATATGAGGATAACACAAATTTTAGCAGCTTCCACATTAAAAGAGTAGAGGGCTTGGAATATGGTGTTCCAGGAGGCAGAGGAGCTAGAATACTAAAAATGACCTACCCAGCAGAACTGAGGATAGTTTTTCGGGGGAAAAATAGACATTTAATGAAATAGAAAACTTTAAAGCATTCTTGATGAAAAGATAAGAGTTGAATAGAAAGTGTGACATACAAACACAGGACTCCAGAGAATCATAAAAAGGTAAACATGAAAGAGTAATCATAAGAAGAAACAAAATGGGGGGGCAGCTAGGTGGCGCAGTGAATAGAGCACCTGCCTTGGAGTCAGGAGGACCTGAATTCAAATCTGGCCTCAGACAATGACACTTACTAGCTGTGTGACCTTGGGCAAGTCACATAAACCCATTGCCTAGCCAAAAAAAAAAAAGAAGAAACAAAACGGGATGGAGGGAAATATACAGCAATCATAAGTGTGAATGTGAATGGGATGAGCTCACCTCTAAAATGGAAGATGAAAGATTAGATTAGAAAACCACTATCTAACAATATATTGTTTAAAAGAGACATACTTGAAGGAGAAGGACACATACAGAGTTAAAATAAAGGACTGGAGCAGAATCTATTATGCTTCAGCAGAGGTAAAAAAAAAAAGGCAGGGGTAGCAATCATGATCACAGACAAAGCAAAAGCAAAACAAAGACCTAATTAAAAGAGATAATCATGGAAACTACCTTATGTTAAAAGGTACCATAGACAGTGAAGTAATATCAAAAATTTCTACAGCAAGTTTCTCTGATTAAGGCCCCATTTCTCAAATATATACTGAGTATAGAACTGAGTCAAATTTATAAAATTAAGGCCCATTCCCCAATTGATAAGAGTCAGAGGATATAAACATGCAGTCCTAAGAAGAAATCAAAGCTGTCTATAGTCATATGAAAAAATACTCTAAATCACTATTGATCAGAGACATACAAATTAAAACAACTATGAGGTATCACTATATTAGAAAGGACAAATGCTGGAGGGGTTGAGTGAAAAAATAGGTACACTAATGAACTACTGGTGGAGTAGTGAAGTGGTTCAATCATTCTGGAGAACAATTTGGAACTATGCCCAAAGGACTATGAAACTGTATGTACCCTTTGACCCAGTGATACCATTTCTAGGTTTGTATCTCAAAGAGATCAAAGCAAAAGGAAAAAGACCTATGTCTACCAAAATATAGACAGATATTTTTTGGTAGCAAACAATTGCAAATTGAGGGAATGCCCATCAACTGGGGAATGGCTGAACAAATTGTGGCATATGATTGTGACGAAGTACTATTATACTGTAAGAAATGATGAGGGGCGGTTTCAGAAAATCACATGGCAAGACCTATAAAGACTGATGCAAAGTGAAATGAGAAGAACCAGGAGATCACTGTGCACAGTAGTAGCAATGTTGTAATGATGATCAGTTATGAATAACTTAGCTACTCTGATCAATACAATGATCTAAGACAATTCTAAAGTACTCATGATGAAAAAAAATGCTATTTCCAGAGACAGAACTGATGAAGTGAGTGCAATTGAAGTATAATTTTCTCATTTTCTTTATTTTTCTTGCTGTTTTATGAAATGTAACTAATATGGAAATATGTTTTGCATGATTTCACATGTATAACCAATATCATATTGCTTGCCTTTTCAGTCAGAGGGGGAGGGTGTGGGAGGGAGGGAGAGACTTTGGAACTCAAAATTTAAAAACAAAAAAATGTTAAGAATGAATAAAAATGTTTTGAAAATGATTTTTAATTCCTTCATTTATACATAAAATGAGCCAGACATTAGATAGTGTCTGGATTCAGTTGACCACAATGAATAGAAAAATGAAGATATATACTCTGCATCAGGGCAACCTTTCATCTTTAGGACAGGTACTTGATACTTTGGTGCTTCATTTGATGCCTAAATTCCACAAGATTGTTACCTCCTCATTAATTTAGATCAGGCCTTCAGGCTGCTTGTGGCCCACCAAAGGATTTCAAGTAGCCCATGAAAAATGTAGAGGATATAAAAGAAAGTAAAGATGGAAGGAGTGCTTTGTCTATGCCCTGCTTCACCCACCTTCCACTAGATATTATTGTGCCCATCATGTAATTTGGCAGGTGGGCTGCCACTGAACACTCTCTTGTTTGTCATGTGACCTGTGGGGCAACCAACTGTCGTCATTACTGGTGTTGAACAGGGACAAAGTGAGTGCAGCCGCATGCCAACACAGCTGATGCCCACTATGTGATGAGTGGCAAGTGAAGGCTTCTTCCCCTCCCTTGCTGCATGGCTGCCCTCCAAGTTACATGAGTAGTTGGTGCTCTTTCCAAAGTCAGATACTCAGTTTGGTATTTCTTTGTATATGAGTAATTGCTGTGGAGATTTTTTGGTTCTAACATTAAAGTTTTTGAGGTGACTTTTGTAAAATGGATGATAAAAAGAAGTGGAAGATCAAATCAGGACATAGAGTGTTTAACCCAGAGTGGACAAATAGATACCTTTTTACTTACATGAGAGACAAAATATTGTGCCTTATTTGCTGAGAAGTAATAGCCATTCCAAAGGAATATAATCTTCGTCGCCATTTTGAATCAAAACATCTTGACTTAAACAAATTGGACACCAATAAAAAAAAATTAAAGTATCCAAATTGATGAAAAATCTCATTGGGTAACAATGGTTTTTCAAGAAAGTAAACTCAAAAATGAGTTGGTTACTAAGGTTAGTTTTCAGATTTCTAAAGCAATCCTTTTCAAACATTATTCTGGAGTACGATAAACTGATTGCTGACAAAAAGCATAATATATCCCATTAACTAAATGTAGACAGTAAGAAAACCTGAAAAATGTATTAGAACTTGTACCACTTAGCAAAGTAATTTTTTAACATTAATGTGATTTCATGATAAATAATCTTAATAAGTGTAATTAATTGATATTAATTGAAATTTCTCTTTTTAAAATACAGTTTATTTGCAAAATAGTTTAATCATTAATTATACCTTTACTTGGAAGGTGAACTGCTAAAAATCTGTCTGTGGCCCAAAGAAGTATAGCCTATTTTAATTTTGGCCCTTACCTACTGCCAAATTGTGGAGGTCTGGTTTAGATCACAAGCCATTCATAATATCTAAGTCCAAAAGCTAACATATGTAATGGAGATAGATTATAATTTTTTCCAATGAAATCAAAATGAAACAAGGATGCCTATTGTTGCCACTTCAATTTCACATAGCACTAGAAATGCTGGCTGTAGATATGATAAGGAAAAAATTTGAGAAAATAAGCATTGATAAAGAAGAAACAGAATTATCATTTTTCAGATAAAATGATGGTATACTTAAAGAACCCTAAAGGGTCAACAATAAATCCAGGGACCTTGCTAGATATATCCACACAAATCATAACTAGTGGCTCACTGGATAGTGTACTGGGCTCGGAATCAGGATGATCTGACTCAGACATTTATTAGCAGTGTGATTTTGGACAACTCACTTTATCTCTGTCATCAGTTTCTACCATCTGTAAATGGGGATAATAATAACACCTACTTCCCAGGGTTGTTGTGAAAGTCAAAAGAGAAAATATTTGTAGATTGCTTAGCCAGGTACATAGTAAGTATGCCATAAATGAGAGCTATTATTATTCTAATAAAATCCAATAAAAGAAAGAAATTTCATTTAACATAGGCATGGAATGTATAAAATCTTTCAGAGTCTACCTACCAAGTTAAACACATGAGCTATATAAATAAAGCTACAAATCTCTTTTTAGCAAAATAAAGGTAATCCTAAATAATTGGAAAAATACTAATTGCTTATATTAAAAATGGCACTACCCAAATTAATTTGCATATTTAATGCCATATTACCCAAACTACTCAAAAATTTCTTTATAGAACTAGAAAAAATAATAACCAAATTCATATGAAGGAAGAAAGGAAACAAAAATGTATTAAATACTTATTATATGCTAGGCCATGAGCTAAATCCTGGGGATACAAAAACAAGTCAAACAAAAGACAGCCTTTGACTTGAAGGTTATATTCTATGGAGAAAGACCAGATACAAAGGGAGCTAAACAGAGGGAGAAGGAGGCCTCCAGCCTGAGGCAAAGAAATGTTTTGGAAGTTGGGGAGCCAGGAATGTGGTGAGGAAGTAAATGAAAGAGGCAAAAAAAGTCAAGAATCTCATGGAAAATAATGAAAAAAAGTTAAGAATAATGTAGCAGTGGCAAATTTCATACTAATACGAAAATCTGAAACTTTTTAAAAAGAGATTTTTAAAAACTTTTAGAACTTTTTAAAAAGAGATACATTGATGAGTAGAATAATTTAGATACATAACATCCAAAAGCAAATTTATCTAGTAGCCAAGTAGTCAATGAACACAAAATGAAAACACAAAAATGGGGAAAAGACTCATTATTTTTTTTTATTTTGTTTTGTTTTAGGCAATTGGGGTTAAGTGACTTGCCCAGGGTCACACAGCTAGTAAGTGTCAAGTGTTTGGTCTGAGGCCAAATTTGAACTCAAGTCCTCCTGACTTCAGGGCCGGTGCTCTATCCACTGTGCCACCTAGCTGCCCCTAAGACTCATTATTTTTAAAAATAATTTTATTGATATATTTGTTTTACATTATCATAGATTCCCCAATATCCTTCCCTCTCCCTTTTTCCTTCCAGTTAACCATCCTATATAAAAATAATTTTGAGACAGAAGAAAGACAGCATAACTGATCAATATATCGAAAGAGTCTGAAAATATATGCAAGTACTGAATTTGTGGATTTCCAACCACTACGAAGGGGGTGGGAAGGAAATGTCTTTTTATATCTCTTCTTTCATATCATGCTTGTTCTTTTAAATTTTGCAACACTCATTTTTAATTTTTTTTCTGGTTGCTCTTTCTATTTATATTGTTGTCATCATATGTATATCATTTCCTTGGCCCTGCTTATTTCACTTTGTATCCCTTCATGTAGACCTTTCTATGTTTCTCTGAATTCATCACCTTCATCATTTCTTTAAAAGAAAAAGTAAAATTTAGTGACATTCATATACCATAATTTGTTTAGCCATTTCCCAACTGATAGGCACTGATTTTGTTTCCAGTTCCTTGTTGTCACAGAAAAACCTGCTATATTTGTGTGTGTGTGTGTGTGTGTGTGTGTGTGTGTGTGTAGTTTCTTCTAATTTATGAACTCTTTAGGGAATTGTTAAAATAAAATCTTTGGACTTTTGCTCTTAACAATGAAGCAAACTCTGGTAGAGAAAATTAAAAGGAGTTTATTAAAAAAAGCATTAAGGCAGATACCATTGATGAACTGGCCATGAGGGACTAGCCCCAGGGATTCAAACATGGGCTATTTATTTTTTTGGCTAGGCAATGGGGTTAAGTGACTTGCCCAGGGTCACACAGCTAGTAAGTGTGATGTGCCTGAGGACGGATTTGAACTCAGGTCCTCCTGAATCCAGGGTCGGTGCTCTATCCACTGTGCCACCTAGCTGCCCCAACATGGGCTATTTTTAAAGACAGTCATTTGTATTAAGAAAAATAATACTGATAGGTCCATGTCTCAGCTCCTTCCACACTGCAGCATCATAAGATTAAAGGTAAGAGGGATGGGATTTGAGCACATGCACCTAATGTGATTAATAGGTAGGGAGTGGGATCAAAATTCATACAGTAGACCTGCTCATGCACCTCTTAATACATTGATTAACACTATAGTTTGGAAACAGTGGGGGTCACTATATAAATTTCAATAGTATAAGGCTAGTAATGGAGTCTCTGAGTCAAAGAGTATATACCTTCAAGTAATTTTGTTTTCATGATTCCAAATTGTTTTCCCAATTTTTTTGCAAATTTTTAGGGTGTTAAGTGAAAGTGTGGAGTTGTTTTGATTTTTATTTCTCTTATTATTAGTGATTTGGATTATTCTGGTAAATTCTTTTGGTAAATTTATTACACAGTAGATAAGTGTTCAGTGGACATGAACAAAAGTTCTCAAAAGAAGAATTGTAAACTATTAACAAGTATATGACAAAATTATCCAAATCACTAATATATATAAATATATATACATATTCATTGTTTATATGAATTAATATATATACATAAATGTTCTGTATAATGTCCCTTTAATAATTTGATTGTTATAGCATGAAAAAAATAGACTTCGGTGATATGTTAATTTTTATTATATTGGCCAGACCCAGCGATGAGCATTGGTTCTTTCTTCAGTTAATTAACTTATTTTGCAGTTCTTTAAGGAACATTTTGTAATTGAATCTATACAAGTCTTTTGTGTGCTTTGGTAGATTGATCTCCACATATTTCATGTGCTTTATAGTTATTTGGAATGGAATTTCCATCGACATCTGTAATGCTATTGATTTTTGAGGGTTTACTTTGTAGCCTGCAACTTTGCTGAAGTTATTAATTTTCTCAATTACTATCTTTGCTGGTTCCCTAGAATTTCCTAAATAATCCATAATATCATCATTAAGTGGGGATAGTTTTCTCCCCTTTTTGGTCATTTTTAAGCCTTTAAATTTTTCTCTTATTGCTATTGCTAACTTTTCTAGAATTATATAAAATAATGGAAAGTTATCATCCTTGCTTTACTTCTGTATTTTTTGATAAAGGTTCTAGAGCATCCCTGTGGAATATGATGCTTCCTTTGGATTTCAGATAGATCCTATACTGGGTATAACAGGAAATATCCATTTTTAATAGGGTTCAAGGCAACCTGAGCAGGATGGTCTATCCCTTCTGGAGTAGTACCAACTTCTGAGATTTTTACTTTAGGTCACATATGATGGGAACAAAATTGAACCAAATGAATTATTTAGCAAATCTAGTCAATGTGGTACAGGAAAACTGATACATGAGCACCAAAGATCAGTACTTCTGGTTATTTATTGCCCAGTTTGAGCAAGGGGAGTAAGATGGGTCAGAGCATTTTGTTCAGACACTAAACTGTAGGTCAGACACTGTGTAGATTCAGGTTTTTACTATGGTGAATAGCTATTTAGCCATAACAGGACTTTTCTCATAAAAGCTGCCTTCCTGTTCCCCTAAAAGCTCATAAACTCAATTTTAGCTGACAGACAATATGATGTGGTTGAAAAAAAAGAGTCCATACTCAGTGTAGATTTTCTTTGCCTGCCTTGGCATTTGTTCTTTTATTTAGGTGAAATAAAACTAGTATCTCAGGGTCCCAGAATCTGAGCTTTGCAGACAGTTCAGTGACAATATCCCTAGGAGAAAGGAGTGATCTTTGCAAGTCACATTTAGGACTTATCTAGTAGCTAGACTGTTCATGCCACATCTGGACATCAACTTGAAAGGACCAATATTTTGTAGAAACAGATAACTTTAAGTCTACACTGCTCAGAGTGGGATAAAGGAGAGTGTTTCCTTAAATTGTTGGAAGAAAATGTTTAAATTTTAGTTTTTATTATATTTTGAAAGCAAAATATAAGAGCTAATTAATTTTAAGTGGTTAAATGAAACATGGTCTTTACCCATTGTCACTTTATAGTGGGAGTTACATAGTGCAGGCTCAATCTGATGTCAGTAGAGAAAATGTAAGCTTTTAAATTCTCGAGGAATTTGAGAACCTTCAGGGAGCAGTGTAAAACCAGCATGACTCTCTGGATAGTCAGGCAAGACAAATTTCTGCATTGGCATGTCCAAGATTATATATCTCCTTCTGCACCCTGAAACCATTACCTCCTTATGAAGGGTTTGTAGTATTCTCTTCATCAGTTCTTTAGAGTCAGGATTGTTGATTACAGATCTTAAAGTTTTCAAAATTTTTTTGTTTTGGTGCAAATACTTTATTATTTATTAATATTTTTTGAATTTAGCTTTATGTGGCTAGATATTATTTAACCCAGAATGTGAGGTGGGGGTCACGTGGAGGCCAGAGATACTCCAAGGAAACTAGAGATCCTGCTGCAAGAATTTCTTGCATTCTACCCAGATTTCTTTTTAGTTCACCTAGGTCTTGTGTCCACCCCAAATTCATATGTTTTGGGTCTGCCAAATAGCTAATCTTATTGTAATTGCAATATCAAGTTTTATTTAATGTTTATACTTACCTGACGATGTATGTCTCAAGCAACATCTGGAAACTGGACTCTTTGGAAACTGCCTACTTCTGGGCCCTCGGTTTGTATTCTTCTTTGAACTCTATATGATGTAAAACTAATAGAGACTGAAGAAGGGAGTTGGCCACACCTTCTCGATCTCTCACCCCTCTGCTGAATGACTAATAAAATTTATTTCTATAAACTTTTTAGTTTTCAGGTTTTATTTTTGACCAATATAATCTTTAAAAAACTTGTTATATTTTCCCAAAAAGTTATCACTCCTCCAATTTTCTGTGTCTCTTTTGAAGGTACCATTATCCTTCTAGTCACTTGGGTTGAAAACCACAAACTTAATCTCAACTCTTCATTCTCTTCCATCATCATATAGAAACAGTATTACATTCTGTTCTTTCTACTTCTAAAATCATCTTTTATATCTGTTCCCTTCTCTGTAATCATATGGCCTTCACTCTACTCAGGCTAATTTCCTCTCAAAATAGTATAGCATTTTAATTGATGTCCCTGGATCCTATTTCTCCCCTTCCCCATCCATTATCCAGGCCCCAAATATTACAATATATTATTTTCATCCCAGATGACAGCAAAACCTTCACATTTGTCCTATTAATTGATCATTGATTTAATATCTGAAGAAATATCATAAAAGAAGATGAAGATGAGAAAAGCAGTTAGAAAATACTAAACAAACATGAAAGAAATCCATTCTAGAGATGAAACAATTTTTTTTTAATCTTTTGTTTTTACAATTTTGGATTCCAAATTTTCTCCCTTCCTCCTTTCCCACCCACCCTCATTGAGAAGGCAAGCAACTTGATACAGGTTATACATATGTAGTCATGCAAAACACTTCCATAGTAGTCATGCTGTGAAAAACTAAGTATATTTCCCTTCATCCTATCCCGCCCCCATCTATTCTATTCTCTCTTTTGGCCCTCTCTAGAAGTGTTTGCTTCTAATTACCCCCTCCCCCAATCTGCCCTCCCCTCTCTCATTCTCCTGCTCTCTTGTCCCCTTCCCCTGCTATTTTCTGCAGGGTAAGATAGATTTCCATACCCAATTGAGTGTGTATGTTATTCTCTCCTTAAGCCAAATCCAATGAGAATAAGATTCACTCATTCCCTCTCCCATTCCCCCCATTTTCCCTCTATTGTAAAGCTTTTTCTTATCTGTTTCATGTGAGATTTACCCCATTCTACCTCTCCCTTTCTCCTTCTCCCAGTATAATCCTCTCTCACCCCTTAATTTTATTCTCCAGATATCACCTGTTCATCTTCAACTCACCCTGTGCCATCCATCCATCCATCTATCTATCTATCTATCTATCTATCTATCTATCTATCTATCTATC
>NW_020954565.1:1691252-1931517 GCF_900497805.2 Vombatus ursinus | reverse complement strand
ATCTATCTATCTATCTATCTATCTATCTATCTATCTATCTATCTATCTATCTATCTATCTATCTATCTACCTATCTACACACAAACATATTTTTTCCCTCTAACTAGTTTAATATTGACAAAGGACTCATGAGTTACAAATATCATCTTTCCATGCAGAATGGAAACAGTTCAACCTTAATAAGTCTCATGACTTCTCTTTCCTGTTTACCTCTTCATGTTTCTCTTGAGTCTTGTATTTGAAAGTCAAATCTTCCATTCAGTTCTAGTCTTTTCATCAAGAACACTTGAAAGGGGCAGCTAGGTGGTGCAGTGGATAGAACACCAGCCCTGGATTCAGACGACCTGAGTTCAAATCTGGCCTCAAACACATTACACTTACTAGCTGTGTGACCCTGGGCAAGTCACTTAACCCCATTGCCTAGCCAAAAAAAAAAAGAATGCTTGAAAGTCTTCTATTTCACTGAATGTCCATTTTTCCTCCTGAAGGATCATGCTCAGTTTTGCTGGGTAGGTGATTTTTGGCTATAGTTCTATCTCCTTTGCCCTCTGGAATATTATATTCCAAGCCCTGCAGTCCCTTAATGTAGAAGCTGCTAAATCTTGTGCTATCCTCATTGTGTTTCTACAATACTTGAATTGTTTCTTTCTGGTTGCTTGCAATATTCTCTCCTTGACCTGGGAACTCTGGAACTTGGCTACAATATTCTTGGGAGTTTTCCTTTGGGGATCTTTTCCAGGAGGTGATTGGTGGATTCCTTCAAATTCTATTTTGCCCTCTGGTTCTAAAATAACAGGGCAGTTTTCCTTGATAATTTTTTGAAAGATGATGTCTAGGCTCTTTTTTTGATGATGGCTTTCAGATGATCCAATAATTTTTAAATTCTCTCTCCTGGATTGATTTTCTAGGTCAGTTGTTTTTCCAATGAGATATTTCACATTGTTTTCTATTTTTTCATTCTTTTGAATTTGTTTTACAGTGTCTTGATTTCTCATAAAGTCACTAGCTTCCAATTGCTCCATTCTAATTTTTAAGGAAGTATTTTCTTCAGTAAGCTTTTGGACTTCCTTTTCCATTTGGCCAATTTTGCTTTTTAAGGCATTCTTCTCCTCATTGGCTTTTTGGATCACTTTTGCCATTTGGTTTAGGCTATTTTTTAAGGTGTTATTTTCTTCAGTATTTTTTTGGGTCTCCTTTAGCAAGCTGTTGACTTGTTTTTCATTTTCTTGCATCACTCTTAGTTTTTCCTCTACTTCTCTTACTTGCTTCTCAAAATCCTTTTTGAGCTCCTCCGTGGCCTGGGACCAATCCATATTTTTCTTGGAGAGTTTGGATGTAGGAGCTTTGACTTTGCTGTCTTCTTCTGGCTGTGTGTTTTAATCTTCTTTGTCACCAAAGTAAGATTCTATGGTCTGACTCTTTTTGAGCTGCTTGCTCGTGATCCCAGCCAATTACTTGAGTTATAAACTCTTTGTGAAGGTAGGAGTCTACTTCCAGTGTGAAGAATGTACTGTCCCAAGCTTCAGGGTTTTGGGCAGCTGTTTTCAGAGATACTTCTAGGGACCTGTAAATTTTCAGTTTTTCCAAGGTGGTATGATAAGGGGTGAGGTGTTCACTCCTTTCCTGACCTGTGCTCTGGTCTATGAGTGACCACAAGCACCCTTTTATGTCTTGGAACTGTGAGGAGGATTTCCTCTCCACAGCCACTACAAGCTCCACCATGCCAGCGCTCCTCCTCACCCCAGGACCACCACCCAGAACTGTGACCCAGATCCAAGCACTAGCAAAGCAAGAGAATCTTGCACCAACAGAGAGATCCTTGTAATCCCCCTCTGATCAGCCACTCGATTCCACCTCAATCTGTGGGCCTGAAGCTCTGGAGGCAGCCGCCACCCCGGGGCTGCACTCAGAACTGGGGCTGTTGCGCTTCTCTCTCTCTCATAGCAGACACAGACTTTTCCTACTGACATAAGCTGTCTTTGGCATTTGTGGGTTGAGAAGTCTGGAAACCACCACAATTGGCCACAATTCAGTCCTCTGAGGCCTGCTCCAGTTTGCTGAGGCCTGGGTGCCCATGCTAAACTGTGTGGTATATCACGTGGTATATTGCACCCAGCCTGGCGCGATATACCTTTCTGATCAACCATCCAGGCTGTCTTGGGCTGGAAATTTGTTTCACTCTGTCTTTTTGTGTGTTTTGTTGCTTTAGAATTTGTTTAGAGTCATTTTTTACAGGTATTTAGAGGGGTTTCAGGGAGAGCTCAAACAAGTCACTGCTTTTACTCTGCCATATTGACTCCGCCAGAGATGACACAATTTTTAAAGAATAAAAGGATTAATTTAAAGATATGTGAAAAAGAGGAAGATTTCAAATGAATGGAAAGACGATAGCTATTATTACTACAAAGATAAATTATTAAGAAAATTTTAAGAATTACTAACACAAATGTCTATGTCCTTACTCTTATAATATCTTTTTGGAAATGATACACTTGTGAGGATGCAGTGTGGTATAGTAGTAGAAAGAATGTTGAATTTAAAGCTAGAAGATGTGGAATTATGTTCTAGAACTATTACTCTATTTGACCTCAGAAAAGATTTTTAAAGTCTTTGAGCTTCAGTTTATTTATCTACAGAATGAGAAACTTGGACTAGATAACCAGTAACGTACCGTCTAACTCTAAATCTATTCATAGAGGTATCCTCAATGAACATACAAAATGAGAACATGAAGTATCTAGCAAATTATTTACAACAGCAGAGCACATCTTAACAATCACGGAATTAATTAAAAGGGCTACAGAAGATAGGATACCATTGATTTTGTTCTTATTTTGATTGTTTTTAAAGCTTTGGTCTCAGGAGAGAAAAATATAACCTTAGAAGCCTCCTCTCTAAGATGTCTCCCATGTATTTGTTAAAAGAATTCTGTGAGATTCCATAATAAACACAATCACAGATATAACTTTGTTCAAGTTATCCTATAATTATCAATTTTAAGAAAGATATAAAATGGGAAGGTATATATTCACTAAAGGTGGCCTTTAGTGAATAGAGGATAATAATTAATAATAATAATAATAATAGATGTCCACTGCATTGTCCCTTATTATGGTAGCTTTGATATCCATTCCACATTATTACTATCTTGGCATTGGTGGTCTTTATTATCCACTTTCCACTGTCTTTAGTTTTTAGTGCCCCAGTGCTCTCTATTTCTGAATGCCTTGACAAACTACTCTAACGTACGGATCTTTCTGCCCTGCTCCTAGGTATTCACCCTTGATTTTCTGTTTCACAATGGCAGGATCTCAGAAGACCTTTCAAATTCTTAGAGTCTATGATTCTATGACAGTGACAACTTAATGTATTATTTTTATATATAAGAAATAGCAGTGTCTCAAATGCAAATTGCCATTCACACAGCAAGCTGCAGTAGTTTTCATTAAAGGATAGTGCTAACTATAAAGTATGATTTTTCATAAATGCTTTTGGATATTAAACTGTTATTTTATAGCTCTATGTTGCTTTAATTCTATGTATAAAGAAAGCCAGAAGGACCCTGGGCATTTATAATGAAAGACTGCTGCATGAAAAGCTTGTGGTAAGTACTAGAACTTGTAACCTTCTCCTAGTGTACAGGCATAACCACCCATTGTGGAACCCAGTGTTTCTTACACTGATTCAATACTGTATATATCCCTTGATGGTGATCTAGATGGAGAAACTCCCTATGAATGGAGCCAGCAGTTCAGGTCCACGGTGCTGAGCTTGCCAAAAGAATGGCAACTGTGTTGGTGCTTACGACTCTCTTCTTCTTTAATGATCTGTAGCTTCTCTCACCATGGATGCCTCTGAAAGTTGGCTTTGGCCCAGTTGCTCTATTGATCTGAAATTTGGACAAAAAGTAATGCCTTTGTTTACTTGTTTGTTTGCCTTATTATCTAGCTTCAGACAAGGAGAAAGAAATTGGACAGAGATTTCATGTATATGTGGACATCTACTCCTCTTATACTCTTACCAAAGGTCTATCTCAGACCTCTAACTAGAGTTTTTTTTACCCAAAGTAAAATGCAGGTAAGGAGCTCTCAGTTTGTGGGAATGGGGTAGAGAAGGTGATCCTTTAATAGAATAGACAAGGCACCACTAGCAAAGCAGTCAGGAAAGAAGGCACAAAGATAAGTCTCAAACTCTGAAGACAAACTTGACTTCTTCAAATTATATAAACACACCTAACCCATAATATCTAACCCACCCCAGGTCATACTTTCTTTCTTTTCCTTCCTTCCTTCCTTCCTTCCTTCCTTCCTTCCTTCCTTCCTTTCTTCCTTCCTTCCTTCCTTCCTTCCTTCCTTCCTTCCTTCCTTCCTTTTCAAAAGGATGCTCCTTGAGAGCAGGGATGATATTTTGTTGGCTTTCGGATCTGTAGAGCCTAGCACAGGCTACGGGCCATAGTGGGCACTTAACAAATACTTTTTTGTTCCTTTATTCATGCAAGGCCTACATGCATTAATTTGGTCAGAATAGTCCAAAGTCCTTCACATTCCATACCTGCATTTGTGGTCTTGTCTTATGATTCCTGTAATTTATGTGTCTCATTGTTACTGTGAGCTCATGTAGGCTGGGGAGACTGATTTTGCTGTTCATCCTTCCTTCTTCCTTTGTTTGTTGTTTGTGGTTGTGGTGGTGGTGGTTTTCCTTCATTCTGGAAAAGGACCAATGCCATCAGAAGGGTAATGTCTTGACTTGCAAGTGAAGCAGATTTGAGTGAGGCAGAGCTGTGCAAAGTTATCAACCTCACTCTCTCCTCCAGAGAGGAGTCCAGTGGCAAGATAGAGGTCAGGATGACTGGAGATGCTAAAGTCAGAGTGATTTAGGTTTAAAAGTATAGCCAAGTAACTCCATTTGAATCCCAATGAGCTTTACCAAAGTTGATACGATTTGCTCATGGCACTCTTTGGGTTACTTCAGCCAAGACCAGCAGCCTGAAATAGCACCTTTTTACCTATCTCCACATAAATGAATATTTCATGGACATCTCTGCTACTATGAATTCTGGGTCCTGAGGTTATGACTTGTTCTTATATGTATCTTTTACCCCCCCCCCCCAAAAAAGAAACAGTCAGAAGTGATTCACTAGTAGGAACTATGGTGGTATATTCCCTGGATATTTGCCTGACCACTACAATCATTGTAGCTCTGAGATTCTGCAAAATCTTGAGGAAATGATGAATAGAAGTATAAATAATTGAAAACTGACATATCCATGACATTGTCTTTTCGTAAGGTAGGAAAATGAAGTTTTATATATATATATAAATACATATATATATATATACACACATAAACATATTCAGTAACATAGAGTTTTGCTCTGTCACCTGGTCACCAGAAAATCTAATTAATCTGACCTCTATCATTCTTAAAGCCTCTTTAGAGTCTTTACCTGAGCCATTCCTAAAGTCTTTTAGCTAGCCAAAGTTTAATTTAGACCTAAAAAGTAATGTTGAATAATATAATTTTAACTTAATACAGTTAGAAAGCAACATAATTTAAAACATTGCATGATGTTATACAAAAACTGACATACTCTAATTCAATATAATATAATGTAATATGATATGGCATGATATGACATGATATAATGTAATATGATATAATGTGATATAATTAATATAATCTATAATATGTGTTATAATGCAATATCATTAATTGACACAATATAACATAACAGTATATCCTATTTTCTTTGAGTCTTCTTTAAGTTTTCTTTAAATCTGCCTCTGTGGGAGAATTGTGAGCATATTTGCTCTTAGCTGAGGTTTGCATTCTATTAACTTCTGGGAATGAGGAAAGCCTAGCACAAGTAGAGTAGATGCAAATTTGGTAGACTGGTAGTATTTTTGTTTCCCTAATGATTTTTGAAAACTTTTTGCATTGAATCAGTCCCCAGATATCAAGATGAGATAAAGTTCTCAGCAATTTCAAATAACTCCATGGCTGCACCTGCAAAGCTCCAATTGTCTGAGCCCAATGGGTGACGGGCAATTTAACATGCAAATTGCATCATCAGTCATGTAGTTCCTCAGCTGGCATGTACAAATGCAGGCTTTTGACTGGACAAACTTTCCTTGCCTGTAAATGCCATGAAGATGCCTTGAGAATCAATGTCTCATGTCAGTTTCTTGCCCTCTCTGATTTTATTATGCAATGTTCTCTCAATAATCAGGGACAAAATGAAGTGGGAGATATTGTTAGAATACTTTGAAAATTTACTACACATGCATAGAAGCCAGTTTTTAAAAATTCTTTAACATTCTTATTTGAAGTTTTGAGTTCCAAATTCTATCTTTCCCTCCTTTCTCTCCCCCTTCCTGAGATGGTAAGCAATCATATATAGATTACACATGTATAATACATGTACAATCATATACATGCACAATTATGTAAAACATTTTCATATTAGCCATTTTGTACAAGATGACTAGAATAAAAGGAAAATAATGAAAGAAAGAAATTGAAGAATAGCATGTTTTAGTCTGTATTCAAACAACATCAGTTCTTTCTCTAGAAGCCGATAGTATGTTTCATCATTAGTCCTTTGGGATTGTCTTGGATCTTTGCATTGCTGAGAATAGTTGTCATTCACAGTTCTTCACTGAAAAACATTGCTGTTACTATGTTCTCCTGGTTCTGTTCACTTCATTATGCATCAATTTAAGGAAGTCTTTCCAGGTGTTTCTGAAATTATCCTGCTTATCATTTCTTGCAGCACAATAATATTACATTACAATCATATACCACAGCTTGTTTAGCTTTTCCCCAATTGATGTGCATCCCTTTGCTTTCCAATTCTTAGCTACCTCAAAAAGAGCTGCTTTAATTTTTTTTTTTACAAATAGGTCCTTTTTCTTTTTTTTGGATGTCTTTGGCATATAGACCTAGCAGTGACATTACTGGATCAAAGGGTATGCACAGTAGCTCTTTGGGCATAGTTCCTACTGTAGGAACTAGTTTTTGATTACTAATAGATTTTGCTGTGGCATCCTGGGGAAAAATGGCCAAAAAAGAAATGTGCCACTTCAAGGGGCAGACCTTTATCAAAACCTCTGTTTGTGGTTGACTTCAACAGGCTGTATTTAAATAAGTTTAGGCATATCTACTACTCTTCTCCCTTTACCCACTCCGCCCTAACCCAGTTATAATTAATTCAGGGGTTCTCTAAGGCAGATGTGAGAAGAGAGTGTATTCCGATATGAAAATGGAATATCATGTATGGGGAATAGCAGGTCTCCATTTTGCTAGAATGTAGAACAAATAAAGAAGTTATCTATAATAAGCCTGGAAGCTTCATGTGAACCCAGAAGATGAAGTGCTTCAGAAGACCAAACTGAGAAGCTTATATTTTATCCTAGAGGCAATTAGGAATTCTTATAGAATCTTGAACAGGGAGATAACATGATCAGAACTTTGTTTTAGGACTCTATATTTGATGGCTATATAGGGGATGAGTTGTATAAGAGAAAGACTTGAGGCAGGGAGACCAGTTGGGAGGCTTTTGATGCTTCAGGCAAGAAGTGATGAGGGACTGAACTAGGGTGATGGTCATGTGATTAGTCAAAAGGAGAAGGATGAGAAATGTTTTGGGGGTAAAATAGTTAGGATTTATCAACTGACTGAACATCAAATTGATATCCATTGATGACAGGGTATCCATTATCTCTGAAGTATCCTGGGAAAGGGAAGGGTTGAAGATAACTCAAAGTTGTGAAGCTGAGAGACTGGAAGGACAATGGTGCCCTTAAGAGAAACAAGGGATGTAGGGAAAGTGAAAGATTTAGGGGGAAAGATGACATAGATAGATATAGATATAGACATAGACATAGATACAGACATATGTATGTATGTACACATACATAAACATATATGAATACGTATGTCTATGTATATATCTTGCCTTTTTTATCGAGATGATAGTTGAACCCATGAAAGGTGAAGAGAACAAGGAGAGAGGATAGTAAAGGGGAGTAGAGAAAAGGAGAGAGAGGAGAGGAGAGGAGAGGAGGGGAGGGGAGGGGAGGGGAGGGAAGGGAAGGGAAGGGGAGGGGAGGGGAGGGAAGCGAAGGGAAGGGAAGGGAAGGGTAGGGAAGGGAAGCGAAGGGAAGGGAAGAGAAGAGATGAGAGCTGGGAAAGTACAGACAAAACTTTAGATGTGGCTTAGAGATGAGGTATGGAAGATAATCCATCAAAGGAGACAGGAAAGGAATTGATAGACAGAAGGAAAACCAAGAGAGAATACTGTCATCAGAACCCATAGAAGAGTAAACATTCATGACAACAGAGTGGATGTCTGTTTCAAATGCAAGAAGGATGTGTACTGAGAAACATCTATTGGATTTGGCAATTAGGAGATCAAATTAATCTTTCAATGGCAATAATAATAAACTTGATAAATGTTTGTGAAATAACATGAAAGTTCCTTGTTGACTAAGAGGTAGAACAGGTAGGATATGGATAGTCCAGTGCATACACATTGACAATTCGAGAAAACAATAGTAGGTGGTCCAATAGCATGGTCTTGCTGTACAAAGATGGGGAGGTGGCCATATTATATAAAAGGAACCATTTTCACTTTGTAGAGACAGAATAACATCCTTGTGGGCAGTAACATAGAATATGCACATATATTCTGCCAAGTCATGGTGGAAGTGATTGTTTTCAGGGAGCAACAATGGGTCCAGGACTACTTCTAAAACATCTGCTGCCCCTCTAAGCAAAGCATTTGAGTGGATGCAAACAACTGAGCAGGTGACAGTCATTCAATTATCCAACAACAAATTAACAAAGAATGCAGCTTAAATCTTCTTCTCTGTGCAAATCAGGATACTTCAGGGATAATGGACACTCCATCATCAATGGATGTGTGTTTAGAAAAATGCCAACTATCAGATTAGGCAGAATAAAGTATCCATAGGGAGTAGGTCTATTTCAACTATCCCCACCCTGTATACAATGCATTTCAAAACCAGATAGAAATAATTTGAGATTCTCTACTGTTTTAGATTCCTTATCCTGCTGTTCCTATCTATTAGCACTGTTGATATCTGGCTGACTCCCAGGCTGCCCATGAGAACAACTGTCAAGTTGGTCTCTTACCTACTTTGTCTGTGCCTCTTCTCAAACTCCTGCTTTCCTTCAGTTCAATTCACCTTGATTTAATTCAACAAACATCTTTTGATTTATTCCCTTACTTACCTCCCTCTTTCTGCCTTTCTCGCTCATGAAGTTCCTGCATTACATCTCCTTTACTCAATCTTGTCCTCCTAAAATGATTCCTTTTATGCCTCTCTCCTTTCCTTTGCCCCATGAAAACCTACCATTCTCTGAGTGCCCTGAATTTGATAATGATAATCACATTTCTAAAGTATTCTACCCACGGCAACCCTGTGATGTAACATGATAGCTCAAGAATCCAAGCAAAAAGGACCAGTCTCATGTTCTGGGAATTTGCCTAACTAAAATGAATTGAGATCAAAACAAAATAAAGGATACAGTGAGTACAGTGAGGAGATGTGCACATCGGCAACTACAAGTACAAGTGGTTCTGAGATACATTCCTGTACTGGGTCCCACAGGAACAAGTCAGTTAAGCCAAAGACTGACCACAGTGACCCTCCATTTGAGCTTCCACTCCTAGAGACATGCATTTCATTTAAAAAAAAATACATTTGAGAGCAAATGAAGTTCACTTTACAAAAGAATCAATTTATTCTAAGAAAATAGATATTTTTGTTTTTATTTTTGGAGAGATCCTGTGATTTCATTGGTTTAGGTGGGGGAACTACCAGGAAGGAAACTCGACTAATTCAGGTCTGCCAGTTACTCCACAATTTAGAATCTTAAAGAATTGCCTGGGAGATTAAGTAGCAGAACTAGCACCTAGGTCTTCCTGACACTGAGAATAGCTTTGTGTCCACTATTAAAGTGTTGAAAGTAGGGGCTTTGGCCTCCTGGAAGCTGTGCCCTGACACTATGCTTGATTAACCAATTAGTGTGAGAAAGTGGGTTCTATTCCACCTGCCATGTGATAGCCAATAATTGTTCTTGTCTTCAAAACAATTCTGTTTACCCTTTTCTGGAAAGTCTCTCCCTTCCCTATACTACTCAACATCCAACCTTCCCCCCATTTTGAGCTAATATCAGCCTCTCAGGGCAATGATGACCAAACTGCTACCCATTAACCACAGCAGCACATGAACAGGTGTCATTGGGAAAATTTTCTCCTCATACTTTTCAGTCCTTGTTCTCCCCCTACCCCACTCCCTCCCTCAACAAAAAGCATTCCTTTGTGGGGGAGTGGATTTTGAATTCTATGGAAGTGATTAGTGAGTAAGTGATGTGCCTTCTTCCCTATTATTTTAGGTCAAAACAGTAAGCTGCCTAGAAGGGAAGGCACAAATGCATTGTAATCACAATCACAAATTTTTATTTTTACTCAAATCTCTCTAGAACTTTTCTAAATTGTTGAAGGCATCACCATCACCCAGTCACCCAGATTCACAACCTAAAGATCATCTTCAAGTTATTACATATCCTATCAATTGACAAATATTGTATTTCCACCTCAGTAAATAACATCATTCATTTATGTCTCCATCTCTCTACTTAGATATCTCACCAGCCTCCACCCCTGCCGCCTTAGTTCAGGGACATACCACCTCTTGATGAAACCATTATCAAATGATCAAATGAAATAATATTTGTCAATCAATTAGCACAGTACCTGGCCCTTTGTGGGTGCTTAATAAATACTTTTACCCTCCCCCTTTTCCCTATTATATTAGGCTCCTAATTGGTTTCTTCATTGGTATCTCAAGTTTTCCTCATTAATGCATTATTTCCATATCTGCCAGGGTGATTTTCCTAAATCCCAGATCTGACCATTCACTACTCTATTTACTAAACTCAAGTGACTCCCTATTGTCTCTAAGATCAATTATCACTTCATTTTTATCTCATACTTTTTTCTTCTATTTTTGTTTAAGTTTTTATAATGTACATAATTATTAGGACAATACTACATATATTTAACTTACAAATAAGTGTTCCTTATGGGTATTGGGAGCAAATATTCATTTTTATAAGAACTGATAGAGTACACAATCAACAAATGTAGAAACCAGATTTTTACATTTTGAAATATGTCAATCAAAAATAAGCCTCTTTAGTGGTTGGTACAATTTCTTTAGTCTCTAGTGGTTACATTTTATAGATTCAATATTCCCTGGGGCAATTTTTGTAGTACAACTTCTGTTTCCTCTTGGAGACAATGGCAGTCTTCAAACATACATCAGATAGATAATATAAATATTATTATTCCTACTTTGCTTATGGGGAAATAGGACTATAGATGTTACAGACATTAAGTATCATCACTGGGATTTGAATCCAAGACAAATCATTATAAATAAAGGGCTCTTTCCTATAATACCATTTCTTTAATAAAATGTAAATTATGACGAACAATTGATAACAATTTTTCAGAGGCATTTTTATTTCATAGGAGTAGAGGATCATAGATTAGAGATGGGGATCTTAAAAGTCATCTGGTCCAATTTCTTATTTTGCAGATGATGAAAACAAAACTCAGAGAATTTAAGTGACTTGTCTACGGTCCCAAAGGTCTAAATAGCAAAGTCAGGAAATGAACTCAACTTCTCTCATTACAGAACATGTGCTCATTCCACTAAGAAACCTTGGATTGGAACCAAAAGGAATGACTTTCCAACAATTGACATTCTTTACTATGACAATGAGAAATATGTGACTGAAAAACAAGACAAGGTGTGATCTATCAAGAGTCAGGGATAACCAAGAGTAGAGAATCCATTTTCTGTGTAGCACATGGGAGCACCCTTCCAACTTTCAAAGTAGGTCCCCCAGAGAAGACTACTGCTGGTTTAAAGTACTCGGTGTACCTACAGTCACTCAAAATCATAGCACACATGTACTCACAAATATATGTACTTTTAACAGGCAGCCAGAGGACGCAATTAGCTCCAGGAAAAGAAATTTAATAAAATCTCATAGAAAAAAATAACAGTAAAATAATTTCCCCCCAAACCTGGGATACACTATCCCTAAAATATACATACAATTAATGGGAAGAATGGAAATATGTTCAGGACAGATGTGAAAAGGCACGCAGGTAGAGAATGTATGTGATTAGAGTGCCTAAATACAGGGGCACACTTATAGGCAATAAATATGACCAGAGCACATATGAAGAAGCAAGGCACCTTCAATGCTATGGGGCCATTGGTGTCTTCTAGTGATGTCATCAAATCATTCCATTAAGACCAGCCCACACTTCTCTGCAAAGCATATCGCATCCACCATACTTAGCACTATTGGACACATAGTCTTTGCAAGACAATGTTCCATCACACATATTGTTTTCTATATATGTTGCTTTTATAGACATGTAGTCAATGCATGAAGCTCCCAGACACAGCCCCAGTGGCCATGTGGCTCAGTAATTTCTGCCTTCCACTTACGGATTCAGGTAGCTGGTGGCTGTATGGATAGAGCACTGGGTTTGGGGTCAGGAAGACTTGAGTTCAAATCTCACTGAACACATTTATTGGCTGAGTGGACATGGGCATGTCACTTGACTTCTGCTTGTCTCCGTTTCTTCACTGCAAAATAAAATATAGAACCCATTTCCCAGGGTTGTTGTCAAATTTGATAAGTTTTGTAAAGCACCTAGCACAGTGTCGGGCCCATAAAGGGTAGTATATAAATGCTTATTTCTTTCCCCTTCCCTTATTTGAAGTCCTTGGTTATAGTGTTATCTTTCCCTTATGAGAATCAAGGAGTGGGTTTTACCATGCTTTCAGTATCAAAGTCCTGAGGCTTTTTTTATATAACTCTTTTAGAAAATCAATAGCCCTGGTCAGTCTTAGGACAGTCCACCCCTTAGAATTTTTTTTCCCTTAAGGAAAAGATTGTGTTTTCCTATACCGAGTCTTAGTTACCAGGCCCTACACAGCTTTGAGATTATTTGTCTCATGTGTCAACCTTTTTGGATGAAAGATTAGAGATACTCCTACTGAAAGAGCTAATTCCTTCATACTTAATGTTTTCTTTAGACTTAACTTTCTGGTCTAGGGCTGGCTCTCACTAACTTATGATAAGCACTCCCTTGGCCTCCTGATTTTAGTCCTCAAAGACTAGAAAACATCTAATCATAGTACATGTAAGGACTACTCTACCAATATGCTTCCAAGGTCCCTGGGATTTCAGAGAACCTATTTCTCAACTCCATATTGACTTCTGTGATTTTATATGTGTGTGTGTGTGTACACACCTACATACATACATATATGTATACATGTGCACATATACATAAACATGTGCGTACATACATACATGCATGCATGCACACACATACACACACTTATAGTGGATAGTCATAGAAAGAAAGCAAATCCTGAGACAAGGTAATTGTCTCTCTTACTTGATGAACTATATTTCTGATCTCTTATATTCATAATCAGCCAATAAAGCCTGAAAAAAGTTTTTCTTCTCACATTTATATTTGTAAGGGCTGAGATTTTGAAGATAACACCATTTAGGAACATCCCATGATGCGCCATCATGTTAAAAACAAGCTGGAGAGGCCCATAAATAATAGTACTATTGAAAATGGAAACTATACTCATGACTCTGGGGGCTTGGTACAGGTGATTTAGGACACTTAGCAGAAAGGTAAGGGGATGTGGTGTCCCATCCTTCCTCATCTCAGTTGATGTAATCACAAGAAGTCACATATGCATAGGTTTTAATGTGTAAACAAGATGGATCTATGTCCTGACTTCCTTAAGAGGTGAGAAATTCTCTTTGATTAAGTCTAGAAAGGACCAACTCAATTTAACTGAGAAAACAAATTAACCAAGGCTCTGGGGAATTTTCCTTCTACTTTCTTCCTTTCTTTCTTTTTTATTTCATCAACCCATGGAGTCTGTTTTCTGGTAGTTAGGGATAGGCTTTTAAAAAGCACAAAAATGTAGGGGCCAATCAGTGAGTGAGGATACCTAGCAGATTCTTTAGGTGCTGTTTTGAAAGAGGGTGAATAATTGGGTGAGACTAAGTGGATCTTTGTGCTACTTTTAAAATAATTTTTTTAATGAACAAACATTTATTCTCCCTTCTCCAACTTTAGCAGGAGGTCTACTCCTCTTCCCCCGTAATGGAGGGGAAAAAACCCCTCCAAATACGTGTGGTTAAGCAAAGCAAATTCCTGCCTTAGCTATAACCAAAAATATGTTTTATTTTATTTGTTGATTCTATCACTTCTTTCTTTGAAGATAGATAACATTCTTCAGCATCAGTGCTTTGGAATCATTAACGATTGAATTGTATTAATCAGAGTCCTTACATTTGATTGGAGAGAGGGCAAGGTTATCCAGGAATTTCTTGGACTTTGGTAAGTAGTCAAAGAAATAAGGCAGGATTTCCTTCATTAGTCAGGCCTACTACTGGAAACAGAAAGCTTGAAAGAATATCCACTGCTCTGATAATAAGCCTAAAATAGGGCAATGGGGCAAACAGATATTTCAGAGGTAGGGGGTGAAGATGTCTTTCACAGTGCCTGGCATATAATAAGTACTTAATTAATACTGGATGACTGACTGACTGTTTGACTTTCAGCTGAAGTGAGGTATTGGGGCAAGGAAACCATACTCTCTGGGCTTTAATAAGATAAAATATCTGTTGACTGTCTAACTATTCCCATGGTTGGTTCCTTCTAATCTGATTGGCCCAATCCAGGGCCTGGAGTAGAAGAAGATCAAAGTAACTACTAGCTCCCCCTTAACCTAAGCAGGAAGTAGGGTATTGAAAATGGGTCTTCACCAGACCCCGTAGAAGCATTTAGACAGTTCAGTCTCTGAGACTCCTAAGCTACGGAAAAACATAATTTCATATCTGGTTAAAGGAAGGGTGGCCCAAAGGCAATGACAATGAGAAGAAACCAAGAGGAGTAAGTGAAAAGAGATAGAGCCGGAGCAGAAAAGAGAGAAATTGAAATGTATCAGTGGGCCTCTGCAGGTGCCTTGGTATAGAGGACCCTAGACCAAGAAGGTATTAGTCTTACTCACCTCTTTAAGGAGTAAGGGAAATACCAACTCCCCCCCCCAAAAAAAATTTGTTGTTTCTCTAACTTTGTGGTTACCTGTCCAACAACAGTCATTATAAAATGCTATTCGCTCAACTTTTGCCTATATATTTCCTGAATTCTTATCTTGTCTCACGTACAGAGAGGGCAGAGAGATTAAATGATAATCGGCAAAATTAAATTAGAGCAGAGAGTCAAACTTCTGTCATTGTTAGGAGTTTTCTTAACTGGGGTCTCTGAGCTACTCTGATTGTACTAAACATTTTTTCCTGATATAAACTTAATAAATCAATAGAAAAGGTGTTGGCATACACCTGAGGGTAGGGGCAGGATGGCTGTTGTTTGTTCTTCATTTTTTGAAAAGGACCTGTGACATCATAAGTGATGTCTTGACTTCTACTTCAGTTGGATTTAAGTGAGGCAGAGTTTCACAAAGTCATCAGCTTCATTTTCTCTTCTAGAGTCATCCAAGTCTAGTGGCAAGACCAAAGTCAGGATGACTGGTGATGGCCTGGATTGAAGTGGATGACCTTGGCATCTTTGATGTCTGACCAAGCTCTAAGCACTCCACAGAACCAACTTTATCTGCCTTCATGGACATTTGAACTTGAATTTGTTCTCATTGGCTCATGCTTCTGTGGGAAGTCATCACATGCTTGGGGTAGACATTCTCCTAACTCACCTATGGGTTTGAGGCCTGACAGGTACCCTCAACCTGGTTTAGCCCATCTAGAGGTTTTCACCAGGGTGTGACTGCTGCACATGGTACAGCTTCTTGGAACCACAGGTGGTGAATCAGGTGAATACGAAAGGTAGATAAGCAACCCTGAAAAGGGCTTGGCAAGCCGTTACACCCCAGGTGCTAGTCCTCCCTGAATACCCCACGTACCCCATAGGCTGGTAACTGTTTAGCAATTAGTTCTCTGGTGAAAAAATATTCCAAACACACTTTACATTTAACTTGTATATTGACATTTTCTACATAACTTTCTTAAGTCTAGAAATCAATGAAACAATTAATCAAGTCCTAACTTGTGGCATTTCCCAATTTCCAAGGTGGAGATACACTCAAAATTTAACAGTTGGCTCTACTGTCATTAAACAATTAGAGTTTGCTCCATCACTCAGAGCAAGGGCCTAGTTTAAAAAGTGAGCAAATAGCTGTAACAGGGTGTTATCGTTCAGTCCTTTTTCAGTTGTGTCTGACTCTTTGTGATCCCATTTGGGGTTTTCTTGACAAAGATACTGGAGGGCTCTGCCTTTTCCTTCTCTAGCTCATTTTCTCGATGAGGAAACTGAGGCAAGCAGATATAAGTGACTTACCCAGGATCACACAGTTAGTCTGTTTCTGAGGGCAGATTTGTGGGGCTGATCAAATCTCCAGAGAGAAAGAGAATTAGGAGGAGACAACTGTGACTGAAGAAAAGATTACACTCCAAATTACTGCCTTACAGAAGATGTAGACAAGGCCTAGGAAAGATTCAGATCTGTTTCATGCAGCTGGGAAGAGGGAACTCAAATATTTAGTACAGGACACTGAATTCTACACTCCACAGTTATACCCAAAGGTGTTATACGGTTACATGGGGGCAAAAACCACCTAGGATGAGACGATATGGAGGGCTTGTGATCTATGCTGATAAAGGGGATACCTTCTCAGGCATATGCCACTGCATGTTTAACAACAGGCTCCTACTACTCTCCAAAATGCCTCTTTACTGAAATTAGAGATTAATCACAATATCAAGTGTTTTGTCAGAACTCGGTTTGTGAAGTCCTTTACCACTTACCTTATTTTTTCGGTTGCTGTTTTGGATTGTTTGTTTGTTTTTTTTTAATGGATTCTGCCTCTCCTTTTTATTCATCCATGGTCTTGTAGAATATCCTGGGGATGTCAAGAGAACCATGGAAGAGCTGCAGAAGAGGCATTTGTAAATCATTTATAAATCATTTATAAACAGTGTCTACAGTACTTGGAGCAAGAAGTATGAGGAAATTATTGAGTATTTGATCTGACATAAGTAGGAATCTTTCAGTTTTTGAATTATTCTTTAGACTCCTCTACTATTTCTCTTTTTTCAGTTTTAATACTGTAAATGCCTGGTACAATACAGATAATAACTACCCATGTAAATTTTTTTAAAAAAGTAAACTAAGAAGTTAAAGATATTTCCAACAGAAATAATTGGTAAGGAATTATTTTTATAGTACCCTGAGTGATCTGAGGCAAAGAAAAAAGCAAACAAACTAGCTTTTCCGAATGAATGAAAATATAATGGCTACATAAAAGCACATATTAAGGAAGAATATCATGGTCAGATCTATGTTTCAATGGGTCTATGATCTCAGTTATGTGGGTACTCCCTTACCAACATTGCAGGATGTACGCCCTTCGTGCCTTATCCTATACAACTGCTGTCCATATTCTCTCTTATCCACCCAATATGCTAAGTTTCTGAAATAACTGGAGATCAAAACAGTTCTAAGGATGCCCACCTGCCATCTCTCACTATTACTAGTTGACCAGTCTACTTCTTTGATAGTCTTACATCTCTTTGAAGATTTTAAAAAGATACTCTTTAAAGATAATTTAGCACAGATAACATGTTACAGCTCATTTATACCCACAATACATCGCTCCATTGTACTGTAGATGATGAACAATTTTGATATCTCAGAAATTGTGAAATTCTATAATGATAACTGGTATTTATAGAATACTTGCATTAAAGTTTGCTGAGCAGTTTGCATATGTTATTTCATTCAAATCTCATAGTGCTTCCATCAGGTAGGTATTACAGGTATTATTATCCCTGTTTTATAAATGATAAAACTCAGACACCAAATGGATCTACAGATGAGGCTTAGGCAGCTAGAATAACTTCTTCTTGATTACATAATAGATGGATGTCAGAGGGGGAATTTGAACCCAGATTTGCCTGATTCCAAATCCAGACCCTGATCCATGAAAATCATGATGCTTCTTAATGATTGACAGCCTAATATTATGATCAGAAGAATACTGGTGTTAAAATGAGATAGGCTATTGTTTCAGGAAGATTATTTGGGTTAGTTAAAGCACTACAAAATTACCTAAACACAATTCATTCCATTCACTTAATCTTGTGTAATTCTGGGTCCTGCTCATTATATATCTGTAGTGTATCTAAGATTATTATTCTTATTATTAATAATAATGATAATAATAAACATTTACATAGCAATTTAAGGTTTGTAAAGTAATACATATGTATGTATCTAAGTATTTCTGTATTTATCTCTGTATCTATCTATCTATCCCCAGGACAACCCTATTGATGTTATTATTTCCAGTTTTAGCGATGTTCATTTTATTGATTAGAGTTCTTAGATTTTGTAGCATTCTTCATCTTTAGAATATAATATAGTATTAAATAAAATGTAGTATTGTATTTATAGTATGATATGATATGATATTATAAAATGGTATGTTATAGCATAAATTGATGCTGTTCTGCTTACTTCACTCTGCATCAGTTCCTAGGTTTATCTGAAACTCTCTTTCTCATTCTTACAACTTGATAGTATTCCATCATTCATTCATTCATTCATTCCCCAATTGTTGGGCCCCCTTTGAGTTTCTAGTTCTCTGGCACCAAAAAAGAACTGGCATACACCATCTTATATTCATATATATAGTCTTATATTTATAAGGTATATATATATGTACATACCACATATGTGTTACTTACATATGCATACACCTATATACATACATGTGTTTATATAAATATTTGACTTTTTCCTCTTTCTATGAATTCTGTGGGCTAAAGATCTAGTCACAGTATTACTAGGACACAAAGTGTGGACAGTAACCCCTTAGATATAATTCCAAATTGCCTTCCAGAAGAGTTGAATGAAATCATAGCTTCAACTAACAGTGCATCAGTGTGCCTGTTTTCCAGCAGCCCCTCCAACATCTGTAATTTTCTTCTTTTTCTTTTTTTTTTGATCAACTTTGCCAATCTGATGGGTATGAGATGGAACCTCATTGCTGCTTTAATTTGTGTTTTTCTAATCATTAGTGATTTTCAGCATTTTTTCAAATGACTATATTTCTGATTGCTCAGAATCCTAATTTTAAGATATCTTGAGAATTGTTTTCTTAGTGCTCTTAAACTCATATCCAGCATTTAGCTCCTCTATGTAAACTTGTACTGGTCTTGCTGCTATTCACTATTTATTTCCTTTAGTGACATTTCTACTTCCTCATGTGGCATATTGGTAACTGTGTTGTTAGAGTCACAATTTGATGACTTCACTCTTTTTGGTGGAGGGAAACACAAATTATTTGTAGGAATATTGGCAGATGTCTTTGCATTTTTGACTGTCTTCATCCAATTCCATTCTTAAATGCCCTTAAGGTGATATGTATTAATTAATATGGTCTTAGATCAGGCTTTCTATAAACTAATTTTTCCCTCCCCTGTTTTTTTTACTATTTGACAAGGCAATATTGCCAATGATTTCCATCCATAGTCCTCAGTAAGATTTTTAAAATTAATTTCCATTTTGAACCAATGTTATCCTTGTTGACTTTAACATTGCTTAGCAAGGTGGTGTGACTTTTTATTTTTTGGGGGGCTATGGGGATTAAGTGACTTGTCCAGGGTCACACAGCTAGTAAGTGTTATGTGTCTGAGGCCGGATTTGAACTCAGGTCCTCCTGAATCCAGGGCTGGTGCTCCATCCACTGTGCCACCTAGCTGCACCTGGGATATGACTTTTTTTTTTTTTTTTTGCTTAGGCAGTTGGGGTTAAGTGGGGATGTGACTTTTGCTAGCATACACGGTTACTACACTTTTTTTTGCCTTCCTGTTGTGGTGATCATTGTAGATGTAAAACTTTCTTAGGAAATAGTGATAATTAGTGTCCATTCTTGTTCCTTTATCTATTTGCCATCTTCTGCAATAATATCTCTTATAAATATGTAATAATGAAGTTGTTATAATTATACTCTAAAACTTATTCTTATATTTTTCCTTTTTAACATTTTATAATCATTCATCTTTATTGGGAACAAGCTGATGGCCTGACTGATTCAGAAATCACTCCCACATCCAGTTAATCTTTTTCCTATATAATGAAATAGGGAAGCTAAGTGGCACAGTGGACAGAGTCCTATTTGCTTCATTTTCTTCAATTGTAAAAATGAGCTAGAGAAGGAAATGGCAAACCACTCTAGTATCTTTGCCAAAAATATCCCAGATGGGGTCATGAGAATTGGACATGACTGAAACAACTGAAAAACAGCAAAAAAGATGATGAAATACAGTTGCTTTAATTTTTTCATATTATTTGATCTTTACTATGACCAAGGCCTCCATAATTTCTTCTTGAAGAAAGTGTTCATGATTTTTTTTTAGGCAATTGGGGTTAAGTGACTTGCCCAGGGTCACACAGCTAGTAAACGTGAAGTGTTTGGTCTGAGGCTGGATTTGAACTCAGGTACTCCTGACTTCAGGGCCAGTGCTCTATCTACTGCGCCACTTAGCTGCCCCTGTTCATGATTTTTTACTGTAAGACTTCTGCTTATTCTGTAAGTATTTGCATCTTGATTCTGAGTTATGTTTTCCAATGTGGTTTTTCTCCATCCTACCTTGTATCCATCATTGCTTGAAAGTGACAGTATTAAGCATTCATTTAATATGCAGTCTCTTATTGAGAAATTTCTATGAAATTTCTGTGTTTTGTAATCTTAGTCAACAGATGTTGGCTTAAAGTTTGAAAATCAGTTTTCAAAAATTAATGCATATATGTTTCACAGCAATCCTGTGAAATAGGAGCTACAGGGATCATCTCCATTTTAAAGATAAGGAAATGGAGGCACTGAGATTCTAAATGTTTTGCTAGTTGTCACATAGTGATTCTTTGAAGTAGAATTTGAAGTCAGCCTTTTCTACTTGGTGTCTATCTCCTATGGCATACCACCTTGCATGAATTGCAAATTACCTTCATCAAGGTTTTTGGATAGAGTACCAGACCTGGAGTCAGGAAAATTCATCTTTTTGAGTTCAAATCTGGCTTCAGACACTAGCTGTGTAAACCTGGGCAAGTCACTTGACCCTGTTTGCCTCACTTTCCTCATCTATAAAATGAGCTGCAGAAGGAAATGCCAAACCATTCTGTTATCTTTGCCAAGAAAACCCCAAATGGGGTCACAAAGAGTCAAACGTGATTGAAAATGACTCAGCAACAACAACGACAAAAACAACAAGCTGAACTAACATTTCTTCTGTCCTCTGTATACATGACAAAAACCAACTCTGCTCCAAGCAAACATTTGAATTTATCTTCCCTTTGGCTTCAACCTCCTATCTTTTGGTTTCAGTTATAGTGAGGATGTCAAAATTAACGTGATTGAACTCCTGTAGTAGCACATTGAACAATAATTTCAGATTTAGAGTACCAACAGTGAAATTAGAGTTTTTGAGTAATCTAAAAATTGTGATTTTTTTTATACCCTCTGTTCAAACTTCTTTTTTCTTTTTTCTATTATTGTGAAAATATAAGAAGGCTATACAGGACTGAGGGCCTAATAGGAGCCAGGCCAAACTCAGGCCAGTCCAGTGAATCAGACTATAGGGTTAAAATATAATGAGACATTCATGGACCATAAAATGCAATAAAAACAATTTTACTTAGAATGTTTAAAAATGATATGATTCCTAAAGTTAAAAATGATATTAACTCAGATAAAATGCTACACAATTACCATAGCAATTAGTAAAACTAAGTCAGAAAAACTTACCTAGAGGGAAATGGGAATTCCAATAAAATCTGCAGCACTAGCTCTCCTAATAGATTGGGCTTTTATGTCTCTGGTGGCAAGGCACCCAAATGGCTTCCTTGTCCCCTTAAAGGACCAGCACAACCACTCCTAATCTAAAACCATTTTTATTTTTGTTTATGGGTTGCTATGGCTAAAGAATTCATCATCCAGTGTCTTGACTACTAGCGGAGATCCTCTCCAAATTACCAAATCTAGTCTTTGGAAAATTGATACAGTCTACTAAATTCTATAGCATGTTAATGGAAGTTTAAAACTGTTCTCTAAAATCTGGGGTTTGATAGGGTTTCATGGCCCCATCACCTCTAAAAGCTTAATTCTCTGAAACAATCCAAATGTACCCAGGAAAAGTACAAAATATTCACTATTAGTGAATTTGAATATATATATGTATATGTATACATATGTAATATATGTATGTATGTATATATGTATTTATGATGCAGCTAGGTCCATGGTTGCAAGGAGATAGGAAGAAATCATGGAGAGGAGTTGACAGATGATTTAGAAGACCAGCAAAGATAACTGTATCCAGGAAAGCCAAGTGAGGAAATTATCACCTCAGACTTGTAAAAAGTTACAGAGATATATAGTTCTACTATATATAGAAAGTACAATTATAAAGCACCGTATAATAAATTTTACAGCATAATTCTGTGTGTGATTATAAAAAAAAAATAAGTGCAGTGCAAATAACCCTCCTGTTTCCGGAAATGGTTTGAGATAAAACGTTCTTTGTAAAACAAGTTCCACTAGTCTTTCTCTTGGCCCATTCAACATATGCCATTTAAAAGAGTGAGAAGCTATTTTTATATCCTGTTAAATGTAATATTGAAGTAGATTTCATTTTCCCTTTGGAGGAAAGGAGTTATATGAATTTCAATTTAGAGACAAGAAGAGGATGACATTTACTACAGTAGAAAACTGGATTGGTCAATTCAGTCAAACCGTGTGACCTGGTTTCACTGAGCTGTCCAGTGATTTAAATGAATTGGTTTGTCACAAGTTAAAATGGATTAAAGTAGGTGTTTAGCCATGAACTGAAATAAATAATAATCCTATAAATACAAGCTTAATTTTAAATGGAACATAGTATTTGGATTTCATTACAAAAATCTGATGTATAAGTAAAGGCCAGGCGTGGTGGCGTTTGACACAATACTTGCTTATTATTCATCTCTAGCATGTGATTGCAATGTGGCATTCATCTCTAGCATGTGAATGTAATGTAGGTGGCAATGGACATAAATAAACGTAGCAACAAGTTCTGTTTACATCAATTTGCATTTTTTTTCACACACACAGTTCCCTTCCCCATGCTTTTTATTTTTCTTTTTTTTACTGAGGAATTGATTTTATCACTCACATGATAGCTTCTTCAACGTGTGAGAAGAAATTCATTCATATTGAGTGGACCATCTATAATGAGCTTATGAGAAAATGCTGATAAATTTCCCATGGGATTAAATAGCAATGGAGGGGTTGTGATCTGCCATATTGGAGGAAATATGCAAAGAAATGAGATCATTGATCCATGTAAACATTTGAAGTGAAAATTTTAAGATTGGTAGTTGCCTCCCTCCCCCCAACTTGCCTTTTTGTAGATAAGAGTGTATATACATGGAGCTGTGAACTTAATGAAGCACTATGCTGAGTATACGATGTTTAAGAAGGATACTGATAACAGAGAATGCACAAAGGAGGTCAAACAAGATTGTGAAGATTCTTGAGTTCTTGCTGTATGAGGATTGATGGAAAGAGATGGGGATGTATAACTTGGGGGAAAGAAAAAGAAAATGCAGGAATTGCTTTCTTCAAATATCTAAAGGACTGACATGTGGAAGAGTGATTAGACTTTTCCATATGACTCTAGACAGTCGAACCTGAAACTATGTGAAGCAATTGCAGAGGCAGAACAGACTTAACAGCAAGAAACATTTCCTAAAAATTAGAGCTGTTCAAATGTAGAACGGGCTTCTAGATAGTTAGTAGGTAGCCTCTTACTGCATGTACTGAAGCAGATACTGAATGAAAACTTGTTGAACAAACTGAAGTAGGAGTTACTTTGGGCATATGGTTTGGAGTATTTGAGATCCCTTTTAACTTTAAAATTCCATTAGTGCATGAGGGCAATCCTTTTGCTGGTATGGAAAGAAATTTGTAAACTTGTGTGATTATCATCTGTTACATTTGGGATACCCTACATTGAGAGGCCTCCCTTCCTTTGGTGCTTTTTTGTTGATGTTGTTGTTGCTGTTTTTGGTTAGGCAATGGAATTAAGTGACTTGCCCAGGGTCACACAGCTAGTTAGTGTTATGTGTCTGAGGTCAAATTTGAACTCAGGTCCTCCTGAATCCAGGGCTGGTGCTGTATCCACTGTACCACCTAGCTGTCCCACTTTGGTGCTTTTTAAATCTCAGTATCAAAAAAGTTCTTAGTGTGCCCATCTATTGTCTCATTCTTTCTGCTTTATTAGACTACCTACTCTTTCAATTATAGATGAATCAGAAAATGAATATGCATTTTTAAGCATTTGGTATATGCCAAACACTCTTCTAAGCACTAGGCCTACTAAGAAAAATCAGTAGTAACCCCTGCTATCAAGGAGCTTATATTCTAATTGTAGAGACAACATATACCTAATTCAGTACATATAAGATAAAGAAAAAATAAATTGAAGTACATGTCATTGATGTTAATCCTCATGACATTAGCTTTAATAAATTAATATGAAAAGAGAAAAATATATGTTGGATAATAGGATGAAATCCTATTTGTGGATATTTGACCTTAATTCATTTAAGTCCAAGAATTTGGTGGTGGCCTGTTTTTGCACATTCATTGGCCCTAGTGTATATTTAAAAATTCTCAACTAATCATGTATAGAAACTCATTCAGTGGTCATCATTTTTTGCCTCTCAACTAGCTCCTGACCTGTTGCAACCTATGATTGTTCAATAAATAGCATTTCTATTATTGTGATTTCACCATAAGGTCTCTCATTTGTCTTACAGCTGACTGCTCCCTTTAACTGTTAGCATCTGTGAGGCTTCAACACTGAACTTTCATTTTCAGCCCAGCTGTGCCACAGAAAAGAGGTATGGATTTTGTTCCTCTGAGCTCAGATCTATCATTGTTTCCTTTAGTTACAGACCTTGCCAATCTTATACTAAGCTACCAAAGTGAAAAGAACACTGGCTGTAAGATCAGAGGACCTGTGTTCAAATACTATGCCTGATATTTATTAGCTGTGTGACCATGGGTAAATTACTTGACCTCCCACAGCCATAGTATTCTCATACATAAAGTGAAGATTATTATACCTTTGGTGCCTATCTCACAGGGTTGGTGAGAGAATCAAAGCTATTGAGACAAACTTAAATTGTCATACAAATACTGAGTTAACATTATTTTAACACTTTGTAGATATCAGTCCTTCAGTATTTGGATACTACCTTTTCCCCTCATACTCTATAAATGACACTCCTTTTCTGACCATAGTTTGTTATATGTTATGCTATGTTGTACTTCTTCCTGAAGCTCATCTATGCCTACCATAGACCATTCTATTATCCTTCAGATAACCAGAAATTTTATTTTTCCCTAATTATGGTAAAATATAATTCATAGAAATAAAGCATCACCATAAGAACATTGGTCTAAAAGCAGGTTCTCATGTCAGCTCATAAGGCAATAAACATTTATTAGTGTGCACTGTGATAAGCAGTGGGGATACAAATACATATAAAAAGAAAGAAAACCCCTGTTCTTGAGAAGCTTATATTTTAATGGTAGAAGACCACACATATAATGGAAATGAAAAGCAGGGGTTTAGTTGAACAGGAAGTACATGTACCTGGATGGAGACATGGTGGCAAAATCCAAAAAATCAAAAAACGTGGATGGGAGGGGAATTAAATGTGGTTGATCTGGGCTCATTCTTCAAAATAGAGACCTCTGGAAGGAACTTACCATTGGGTGAAGGGGGCTGGCATGGTGGAGTGATGTCCAAGGATGAGAAGGTCTCAGGCCATGAGAGGGATAGTCCAGTATGAGAAGATAGCTAAATCATGATGTTGCCTTCTGGAGAGTCAAAATAACCTCTGGGAGGGCTAGCTGCCACACAATGTCCTAAGCGCAATTCAGTTAACCCTAATCTTCCTATTCAATTCTAAGGTTTACAAACAGAAAAACATACCAACAGTTTCAAAATATGTCTGGAGAAGTAAATGGAGTAAATGGAGAAGTAATATGTCTGGAGAGGAAACAATTAGTTAATCATAGTTCCAGGGCTAGAGTTTTTGAGCGACTTGTAATAAATGTTGGACAAATTCATCTGATGTTAGCAGAGACTATCTTTGTTCATGCAGGTTTTAATATTTCTTTTTAAGATATCAAGGTACCTAACAATCAAAATGAGAAATATCAAGGTAAAATCTAAGTAAAAGGTAAGAATTATTTTTAGGTGGGAATGTTCCATGTGAGCAAATAGTTGTTTTTTTTTTTTTTAATGTGACACTCTAGTAATCCAGGTCAATGGAACAACCAAACTAGAGATATCACATCAAAGTTAGCATGCGCATGCACACGCACGTGTGTGTATGTGTGTTTTGGTGAGATATATAGTGCTGTGATTTTATTAGTTTTGAGGAATCATGAGGAAATAACTCTATCCCTATCCTCCCAGTTACTCAGACTCACAGCATAGGTATCATCTATTATTCCTCTTTATTTATCACCTTCCACCCCACCCCCACCATATACAATTATCATGTCCTGTTGTTTCTACTTCTTAACATTTCTCATATATGTTCCTTCTCTCTTTTGAAACTGTCACCAACCTGGTGCAGACCTTCACTACCTCATACCTTTACTATTACAACAGTCTGCTGGTTCATCTCCCTTTCTCAAATCTCTCATTCTAGTCCATTCTCCACTCTGCTGTCAAACTGAACTTCCTAAAATGTAAGTCTAACCATGTCACCCCCTTTTTAATCACTAAATAATAATTTTTAAGCATCTACGATATGCCAGACATTATGCTAAGTACTGCAGATACTCCCTTTCCCCAAGAAAAAATGATACACAAATAAAACCAACTCAGTCCTGCTGTTAAGGAGCTCACAGTCTAACCAGGGAAGACAACATGCATATTATTATGTACAAAGAAGATTTACACAGGTTAAATTAGAGATAATATCAGAGGAAAAGCACTAAAATTAAGAAAGGCTGGGAAAGGATTTACATAGGAAGCAGGACATTAGCTGAGACTTGAAGACAGCCAGGGAAGTGAAGATATGAAGATGAGGAGAGAAAGATTTCTAGCCATGGAAGAGACCCAGTGAAAATGTCTTAAGTCAGAATGGAGGGTGCTTTACTAGCAAGGAGGCCAAAGTCACAGGATTGCAGAATATATTGTTGGGATGAGTAAGGTGTAAGCAGAATGGAAAGGTAGAAAGGGGCCAGGTTATAAGGGGCTTTAAAAGTAGGTACTGAATAAATGTTTGTTGACTTGACTCTGACAAATCAGACTGGTAAATGTTCTGCAATTTGTGGTTTTGGAAAATTGCATGAGACCCAAAAAAGCTAAACTTGCCTAGTGTCACATAGTCATCTTATGTCAGAGATGGGGCTTGAACCCACACATCTTTGGGACCATGAACCACATTCTTTATCTACCCCATCATACTACCTCAATTTAAAGTATACAGCATAAAATCAAACTCTAAAATCTTAGCTTAACAATTATTTTCCAAACTAATGACAATTTAAATGTGATCATAATAAGCCTCAACTTTTAGGTGCTTTTCCTTTTGGATCACTACACTAATAGTTACAGGGTTTTTCTTTGGGAACCAAAAAGAAGGCCATCACCAGTCATCTTTACCTTGGTCTTGCCACTGGACTTCAATGACTGGAGAAGAGAATGAGGATGATGACTTTGCCCAGCTCTGTTCCACTCATATCCAATTCAAATGCAAGCCAAGACGTTACCCTCCTAATGTCATTGGTCCTTCCAAGAATAGAGGACTAACAATAATGAAAAAGGAAGAAAAAAAAAAAGGAAAGGCCTATATGGCTAGCATGCTTATATGAGAGTCATCCATTCACTAACTCAGCAGATATTTATTAAGCACTTATCATAACACTTACTGTACAATACAAAAGTGAAACACGATTTGCTCTCAAGAAGTTGCATGCTATTGAAGGGAGGGGGGAAATGCAAGAACACAAATTAGAAAATAAAAAATACAGAGGAACTGTCTGGCATTTTGCACATTTTAGACAAAGACATTTAAAGCTGAAAGAAACCTTAAAGATTATCTAGTCCAATCTCTCAATATTATAGAGGAGGACTTTGAGGCCAGAGAGGGTAAATAATATACTAAAATTCAAAGAGTTAGTCACTGGCAGAACTCTGACTAGAATCTGGTGTCTCCTACCTCCTAGTCCAATGCTTTTATCTGCAGGTTCAATACATTTCAGTGGTTTCAGATCTTGTTATTTGATTTTGCATGTGTTATTTAAGCTAATACCAAAGTCATGGAGGGGCAGAATAGTATAGTGCCTAGGGCTAGGAAGACCTTGGTGCAAGTCCTTCTTCAGATACATATCAGCTATGTGACCTCAGTCAAGTCACTTAAGTACCCCTGCAACTCTGTAAGATTTTAGGTAGTTATTCTGCATAAGAGAAGGTAGTTTCTACTTCTGAAACTTCGATAAAAAGATGAAATCATAAGATCATAGATTTTTATCTAGGAAGGACATAAAAGAATATGGTCCAACCTTTTCAAATTTAGAAGTGAGAAAACTGAGGCCCATAGATAAGAGTAACTTGTTGAAGGCCACACAAGTAGTAAGAGGCAAAGGTGATATTTGAACCTAAGTTCTTTGATCCCCAAATCCAGTAGTCTTTGCCTTCCACAATACAGCCTTCCCCAGCCCTGTTCCCAAAGAAAAACCCTATAACTATTAGTGTGGTGATTCAAAAGGAAAAGTACCTAAAAGTTGAGGCTTATTATGATCACATTTAAATTGTCATTAGTTTGGAAAATAATTGTTAAGCTAAGATTTTAGAGTTTGATTTTATGCTGTATACTTTAAATTGAGGTAGTATGATGGGGTAGATAAAGAACGTGGTTCATGGTCCCAAAGATGTGTCGGTTCAAGCCCCATATCTGACATAAGATGACTATGTGACACTAGGCAAGTTTAGCTTCTTTGGGTCTCATGCAATTTTCTAAAATCATAAATTGCAGAACACTTACCAGTCTGATTTGTCAGAGTCAAGTCAACAAACATTCACCAATGGAGAGATTTACAGGCACAGCTGTGGCTGTGCCTTATCTTTAAAACAAAACTCTAAGCAATGTTCTTTTATCCATTTCGTGTTTCAAGTGCAAAATTGCAATTGCTGGATGTTTCTTTTAGACAAGGGGTTCTTCCCCTAGAGCACATGGAGAGATTGAAATATAAATAGGTATGTGTATGCAAATATACATGTGTGTGTATGTATGTGTGTATAGACAGATAATTACAGGTATGGATAAAATTAAAATACAAATATGTATGTGTATATATGAAACATACAATTGGTTTCTTTTGTAAGCCTATATAGTTTATATACTTAAAAGCATTATTTGGAAAAAATGATCTAAAGTCCTCAGCAGATTGCCTAATGAGGTTTATTACACACATAAAAAGTTGAGTACCTGTTTTAGAAAAAAAAAACATAGACTTTTTATCTTTGTTTTTTCCATTCCAAATCCTATACCTCACTCTATTCCTTTCTCCACTCTATGAGAAAGTAAAAAAAAAAATTATTACAAATATGTATAGTCATTCAAACAAATTCCTGCATTAGCCAAGTTTCTCCAAAAAGTAAGAAAAAATAAAGAAAAATGTTTTTTCAGTCTGCATTCTGAGTCCATGAGTTCTCTGTCTGGAGGTGGATAATATGTTTCATCATGAGTCCTCTGGAAATGTCATGGATCAGAGTTACTAAGTCTTCCACAGTCAATTATTTCTACAATGTTGCTGTTACTATGTAAATTGTTCTAGTTTACTTTGCTTCAATTCATGAAAGTCTTCCAAGATTTTTCTGAAATGATCCTCTTTATAATTTCTTACAGCATAACAGTATTCCATCACATTCACATACCATAACTCATTCAAACATTCTGCAGCTGGTGGGGATCCCTTCAGTTTCCAATTCTTTGCCACCATGAAAAGAGCTGCTATTAATAAATTTGTATTATGAATCCTTTTCCTCTTTATTTGATCTTTTTGATGGATAGTCCTAATATTGGTGACTCAGAGCTTATGCACAGCTTAATGGCCTTTTGGATGTAGTTCCAAATTATTTTCCAGAATGGTTGGACTAGTTCACAGCTTCACCAATAGTAAATCAGAGTACCTCTTTTCCACATCCCCTCCAGCATTTGTCATTTTCCTTTTTTATCATTTTAGCCAATCTGATAGGTATGAGATGATACCTGAGTTATTTTAATTTGGATATCTCTAATTATTAGTGATTTAGAACATTTTTCATACGCCTATTGATAACTTCGATTTCTTCCTCTAAAAACTGACTATTTATGTCTTTTGACCATTTATCAACTGGAGAATTGCTTTTTAAATACATTTTTAATAATCTCCAAACTTATTTGGGGTGTGCCTATTAATAATTTTGATTATATAGCTATTTAAACTCTTTACTTATTGATTTCTGATGGTGCTACTAACTGACATTTGTATAGTTCTTTAAAGTCTACACAGTGCTTCATATGCATCATCTCAGTTCTTCATAACAACTCTATAAAATAGGTTACACAAATATTATTTTACCTATTTTACAGATGAGGAAAATGAGGCATTACAGAGAAATAAAATGATCTTCCCATGACCACATAGCTACTAAGCTTTAGAAGCCAACATCAAAACTATGCCTTCCTCACTCCCAGTCAAGCATTTTACTGTGTAAGGCATACTGCCTCTCACCTACTGAACAGGTTTTTGCATTTCAGATTGATGACAGAGGAGCTAAGGGCTGCTAATAGCTAGCTTCCCAATTATCAAGTTTCTCTAAAAACCAGTACTGTTTTAAATAATAAAAGGTTAATAACACCTATCAATACTTTGTCTGACTGCCTTTCAGAACAACCAACCCCTTTAAAGATTAATAAAAATCTCTAAAAGTTGCTCAAATCAGTGGTGAGAACTATTTGATGGTATTTGGAGTGGAGAAGTGCTGAAGATCATACAAATGAACCCTAAAGGCCTTGAAATGGACACTACTTATACGGACACTTCAGACACGAGAGCATTTTAAAAAAAAAAAAATAAAACTGGATTTCTATATATGCTAATTGTATTACAAATTCTAAGAAGGTTCCACTGGAAAAAAATATAAAACAAAAACTCTCCAAATTGGCTTCATGAAGCCTGTTCTCTTCCTCCCTTTCCCCCCCAAAAATTCAGAAGTGGGAAAGAAGCAAAGATGGAGCTAGACCTAAAATTTGCAGAGAGAATGAGCAGGCAAAATGCAGAATGAACTAATATTAGCAAAATAAATTAAAGAGAATAAAAACTTTTGCAGATATATGAAGGAAAAAGAGAAGATTAGAGGTACAGGGAATATAGGTTGTTAATGAATGATGAGGGGCATAAAATTGATGTCAATTCTTAAATGGCCGAATCATCTAGTCCTTATTTTTTTGAAGGAAAATGGAAAGGAGAAGGGGAGGGGCAAAAAAACATGGATAGAAAGAAAGGGAAAAGTATGAAAGAGATAGATTTAAAGAAAGGAAATGAAAGAGAAAGAAGAGATAAATTTAGTGAAACATGATAACTGGGGAGTCCTGCAGATTTTGCACAAAGGGTCATTGAGTAAAGACAGGTGATGGAATACAAGTAAAATGTGAACACTCATGAATCAGTAAGGTTGGAGGATGTATACTCTCAGGAATTCAGAGAACTGCCTAGCAGCCTTACTGAGCCCCTTAAAATAATTTCTAAAATATCTTCCTGACTATAGGCAATGACAGAAAGCTGAAAATAAGAGTAAAATGAAACAAACTTCCAGAATTGTGAAAAGTGATCTTAATGATTACTGTCTGATAATCCTAAAATTAATGTGGCAAAATGTCATGAGGCTAGTTCTCTGAAAGTAAATTGGATTACAACCTAAATAAGTCATAAGGTGCTAGAAATCTTAAAGAAGAAATGACATCAACCCTGTAAATTTAGAATGTAATTAAAGACTTGGTAATAGTAGCCACTTACTGTGACCATATCAGAATAAGTAATGATCAGAAAATAGTCAATGCCTTTGTTAATGGTGTAGTAAAATGTAACTAAGTGAGTAAGAGTTGACAGACCTGGGTTCCAGTTCCACCTTCTACCACTTACTACCCATGGAACTTTGGACAAGTTGCTGAAATTCTGAGAGCCTTATTTCCTATTCATTAAAATACAGAGATCCTATTATCAGTCCTCCCTATGACACAGGATTGTTTCCATTCAAGACAATTCAATATACCTTTGTTAGGCACCTCCTAGGTCTAAAGATATGGAGCATTGTAGCATAGTTGGTAGAGAGGCCAACTTTAGAGTCAGAGAAAATTTGGGTTCAAGTCTTGCTTTTGACATATTCTAATTATGTGACCCTTTTCACATCCCTTGTCCTCTTACTGCCCTTAGCTACTCTTTAAAACAGTAAGTGGATATAGTTTACTGAGATTTTTGTAAAACTCCTGATAAAATTTCTCATGTTATTCTTGTGAAGAAGATAGAAAATCATGGACTAGATTAGAACATAATTAGATAGATGTAGAATTGGTTTGATAATTGTACTCCAAGAGTAATTGTTAATGCTTCAGGGTTAATATAGCAGGAGGTCTCTGGGGTAATATCCTAGGGAGTTGTGTTTGACCCTATGTTGTTTGACACTTCTAATCAATGACTGGAAGGATAACTAACAAACCAGATGGCAGAGTCAGGAAAGAACTACCCAGCACTTGGAACTGTCCTAAAAGTGGGATAGGCTGCCAAAACGGGTTTCCAATCCATGAATGTCCTTAAACAGAGGCTGAATGATTATGTGTCAGGTATGGTAGCATTTCTTCCTTCCATGAGATGGATTAGATGATTGTGGCTGACTCGTCCAACTCTAAAATTTACTGATTTTATGAAGTCGCAGAACAATTGTGATGGCATTTGGCAGAAGGAGTCTTCTTACCAGGAGTCAAGAAAATCATGGATACAGACCAAAAATGTTATTTAAAAATATAAAGCACTATATATCCTGAAAGTCTTAGTGCAGTGTTAAGCTGCTAAAACTTAAAACTGTGCTAAGACCTTTAGGACTCCTATATAAGAAGCAGTGTGGCAGGCAAGTTTAATAATTGACTTTTACTCAGAACTTTAACTTCTACAAAATGTTTTACATGCCTGATCTCATTTGAGCCTCAAAACAATGCTGAAAGATAAGTAGTGAAGTTATTATTGTTGCCATTTTACATTTAAGGAAATTTAAAGATCACACATCAACCACGTATTATCATGAAGGAATAAAACCAAGGTTTTCCTTGTTCTGATTCCAGCACAGAAACATTATGTTGTTATAGATAGATGGAGTTGGAGTCAAGAAGTCTTGGATTTCACTCCTTCTTCTGATACATACTGCCTGTATAACTATGGGTACCTCGTTTTACTTCTCAGTGGTCTAGGAAATTCTTTGAGAATATGAATTACTGATCTGCATTGGTGGAGAAAATTTTCATATGAGGAGTTGCCTCACACAAATTAAATTAGAGGTCCAGACACTGCCACTCCCAACACAGGAGCTCTGCTGCCTCTCTTTCTCTCTCTTTCTCTCAGTCTCTCTCTGTCTCTCTCTGTCTTTTTTTCTCTCTCTCTCTTTCTCTCTCTCTCTCTCTCACACACACATACACACACTTACACACACACACACACACACACACACACACACACACACACACCCCTACAGTCCTTATTTTGAGAGGTACAGTAGAGGGAGATTAGGACTGATCCAGAAAGATCAGGCTTCAAGTCCCATCTCTGACACACCCTGACTATATAATTATGGATGTGCCATCACCTCTATGTGCTATAAGCCACTCTATTGGATGATTAATTAAAGAGAAGGCATTATTCTGCTCTGGCGAAGATATTCCTTTCCTGGGAGTTCCTTCACATTGGTGAAATCACAGTCTCTAATCCCTAACTCTCAGGACTGCAAGGCTCAAATTAGATATTGTTCATAAAATGCACACTTTCAAGCGCTAGCACAGTGTTTGGCTCAAAGTAGGCACTTAACAAATGCCTATCGACTAGCTATATTAATGTCTATTATTATTCTTTAAATATAGTTTTATCTAAATATGAAACATACAGAAACTCAACCATTACTATTATGTCAATTCCTAGACCTACATAAAGATGAGGCATAAATGCATCACCTAAGATGTTTCTTTAAAAGACCAGTATAAAATTAAGCATTTCCCTCTGGCTAACATAACCTTCTGTGCCTGGTGCTATTTGTGCCAAAAGGTAGAAATCATGGGGCTTCATAAGCATCAATGAAGCAAGCAGATTGGAAATAGTGTTTTTAAAAGACTTTTATGCAGCTTACGTTCTAAATATCTCACATAATAAATTTTAAAACAATAAGCAATTAATAACTCCAAGCTCACACAGCCTTATAAATAAGGCAATGTACTTTGAAAATCTTAAATCATTAATGTTTTTATGTCCATGTTTTTACTCTTATATGAATAGGTCTGCACTAGCCTGCATTAATTAAATTTAAGTAGGATTTCTGAGACCAGATCATCATTAAGTCTGTGGCCCTGATTTAAATCTGCAGTAAAACATTTCTCCATTAAGTCCTGTGCTTTTGTGTCATATTTCATACACTAGTTGTCTCTTAATTAAATCCATGATGGCCCACCAACACAGACTATTAAAATAACTATACTTTGCACTTGACACATTTATGAGACAGATTCATAAGAGTATAGACTGATACTTGAACTACTCACTGAGAAATGCTAATAAGATTATGATGAAGGTGAGATTAGAACATTCCTCTCTTTTCTCTTCTCTTCTTTCTAGAGATTTATTTTTATAACTGCAGCTCACTTCTTCTATTTTAGGATCTTTGATTTTTCCCTCAACCAGCTGAATGCTGTTTCTTTGTAAAATAACTGCAGATTAATAGTCAATGGAAAGCTAGCAAACTGTTAATTTATATCACATCGTGATAATATATAAATTGGGTTGTAGTCTCCTCTAGCCAAGTTGAATGCTGCACAATATTAATGGTTACATGTAAATAAGTTAATCTCGATATATGTTTGTTGAGCCTTTAGGTATTCAGATGGAAGAGAATTTACAAGGGCTGAAATGGAGAAAAAAATCTGAGTAAGAAAGTACTCAACTTTTGGATGGGGTGAAAGGAAGACTGCATATGTCAAATTAAGATATTCTGCATTTCTAGTGTATTCTTTTTGTGTTGTGTGTGTGTGTGTCACACACACACACACACACACACACATACGGGCTTTCCTGAGTTTATAGTTTCAGAATATGGTACACTGGACAGCTCCCATTCCCTTTTCTTCTGTTTTGTGGTAACTGAAGTTTGTCTCATTCTTTTCTGTTTGGACATGGGCTTTATTTTATTTTATTTTATTTATTTATTTATTTTATTTTTCCTCATCTATAAAATAGGAATACCTCTATTACTTCAATCACAGGGTTGTTATGAGGATCAATCACATAATACATGTAATCTGCTTTGCAAACTTTAAATTTCTATATAAATCAATTATTATTGCTATGACGTATAACCAGTGGGAGCTTTAAGGTGGAGAGTGTGTGTTCAGTGCAGAGGGTGACATGGGATAAAGCATGAAATGGGATAAAACAGGATAGAACTGGACATGATGTAATAGGGGAAGTGACAGCCAGAAAAAACAGATCAACTCTTCATTAACTGATCCAACACCCACTGGTGTGATCGAATACAACTAAGAGGAGACAGTTCCAACTGTTGAATTCATTTATCTACTTCTTAGTAGTATCAGCAGACAAGATGAAGTGTTTTAAATAGAGTGACATAATTTATCATTCCAATCTAATTTTCTTCAGCCAAAGTTTAAGAAGTCGTTTCAAATCAGACTTTCTTTCAAAAAGTAAAACCCTGTCTCAGCATAGTGTGAAGCATCTGAACAGTGCAGGTAGCAGTCCAACCCTCCTGACTTGTCAAGAAAGCTGCTCTAGCTCAGGCAGCTTCCCTAAACACATTAACTCTAATAAAATCAGCCGCACGTACTCCTGACACTAGTAGTAATTAAAATAACTTGTTTCAAAAAATTGGTCCTATACATGAATACTTATTGGCAATTATTTCTTAGTTCTTCAAACCAAAGATAACATAATTTGATTCTCACACAATTTTCTTGTAAATGTAGTTCATATTGGGTTTTATATGCAGCTTAAGACTGTTAATTGCCATTTTGAGCCTCACAGTAAAATAGAGTTCAATATGTCGCTTTTCTCAAGCATGGAGAAATGTTTGAGAAATGCTTGTCTTAGTCTAATGAACTGTGAATAATTTACATTCTGAGGCCTATTTTTCAGCATAAGTGGTTCTGACTTTTCTTAAAGCTTGTAAAGTCTAATCAACTTGTTACATTCATCTTATTAAAGAAATCTGTGGCAAAATAAGAGGTAGGAATTCAGATCTTTGAGACTTCTTTTTGTTTTTATTTCTTTTTTTTCCTCCCACAGGTTACTTCTTGACTCTGGGACCTTTTCTCTTTACCATTATAGAGAGCCTCTTCTGAACTCATTTATGTGCCATAAATTGTGGAGGCAATGTCTCTGTCTTTAAATATTTTCAAAATCCCCTACCTCCTGGTAGGCATGCTGTATTACTTTCTAAATTTATACAGGTAGAGCAGTTCTAAAAAGAGAGAGAAGCTGCTTCAGGTTGTGAGTTTTTTTTTTTTTTAACAGGATTACAAAATATAAAACCTAAGGCCAGCTAATTCTCAGCACCTGCATGCTACCCATACTGGATTTTGGGCAAGAAGACAGTGTTCAGTCATCACTGAAAATTACAGCTTGGTTTCAGAAGTATGGGAGGGTGTCTCCGTCATTAACTCTTTTTTTCAGACTTGGAGGAAGCTAATAGTCTGGCTTTAGACTAAGTATGTACTCGTGGACATACTGACTCCATCTTTCAAAGCAAAAATCTGGACACATGGTCTGACAAAGAGTTTCCCCCTGCATAACTTTTGCATTCATTATATGAGAAGTAGAAGTATATAGAATACAATAGAATTGGATTTAGTGAGATCTAGGATGAAATTTTACCTGTGACACATATTATTAATAATGACCATGGCCAAGACAGTTAAGCTATTTGAGCCTCGGTTTCCTCATCTATAAAATAGGGATACCTCTATTACTTCAATCACAGGGTTGTTATGAGGATCAATCACATAATACATGTAATCTGCTTTGCAAACTTTAAATTTCTATATAAATCAATTATTATTGCTATGACTTATCACTAACAACACCTAATTTACAATTAAATAACTCTGACTAAGATTTCAACAATGGACAGAATTTGTGAGATTTTGTCTTTATGCAGATCAACACCTTGCCTGTAATTTATAACCTTAAAGAGTTCCCTGGCTCACTCAGAGATTAAGTGACTTACCCATGGTCATACAGCTATTATGCTGTATGTGTCCTAGGCAAAACTTGAATATATATTTTTCTGATTTAAAGGTTGTCCTCTCTAGTACGATGTACTAACCATATACACTAAAGCCCATGTGGTGTCACCCTTACTATTCTAGTACCAGTCAAACATTAGAAAATGAGGTAATGTATGCAAAATGCTTTGCAAACCTTAAAATACTATATAAATGTCAGGTATTATTATTATTACCTATCTCTATGACCTTAAGGAAGTTACTATTTCTCTCAGCATCAATTTCCTTAATATAATGAGGTTGGATCAAATGAGTCCTAAGGCACCTTTCAACTTTAACATTCCATAATTCTGTGATCTATTTTTAAATTAATAGGTAGAGATTGAATGATAGGGAGGGCAGAAGAGGGACCAGGAAGAAGATATTCCTGCAATAGCTATAATTTACTTTGACTGCTGTAAACAAGAGAAATATCTTCTTCATGCTACTTATGTAGAAATGAATGTAATTTCTTCATCCTGATCCTTCCTCCTTTCAACTGCTTTGCATGTGAAATTACTTATGTATGGAGACTAAAAAATTTATATTTGCATTTAACTTAACTGTGAAACTATAAGTTAAATGACAGAATGAAATCTCACTGTTTTATAAATATGGTTCATTTGTAGTCTTTATGTGCACATTGACAATTAGTGCAAGTTAAGGATATTAGCCAGTGAAGAACTAGCTGAGGTGGGAAGTATGAACCAGAAGAAAATCTCTTTTTGTAGAAATAAGAAAGTGTTAGCAAAAGTGATGAGAGAAAAATGGTAACAATTGTTCACTTTTACATAGTATTTTCCGGGTTTCAAAACAATTTCCTTCATAATGTGTGTATGTGTGTGTGTGTGTGTGTGTGTGTGTGTGTGTGCAAGAAGTATTTTCCCCTAATTTTACAGATGAGGAAATTGAGACTCAGAAAAGTCGGCCTGGGACACAAACTCAGTTACAGGACTCTTTCAATATATTAGACCGTCACAGGAGTCCTTTATTATTCATGAAGGAGAAGGAAGAATAGAGAGCAAAAGATGGAGTCCAGTGACTTGGACAGTAAGAAACAAACATGTGAAAGTAAAATAGGGGATGCAAAAGTTCTCAGAGCCCTAGATATTCAGGAGAAAAGGACATAATTTGCCATAATCTAAACTACACGAGCCTCTTTGCCCTAAAAATCTAGGATTTTGATATCTTCTGTATGCAAAAGTAACCTCACCCTGCCTTAAAAACAAAATGCAAACATTCCTTAGGCTGTATGTACATGCAGAACTTATACAGCTAGGTTGTGCAGTGTTTAGAGTGTCAGGCCTGGAGTTAGGAAGGCTCATCTTCTTGAGTTCAAATCTGATCTCAGACACTTACTAGCTGAGTGATCTTGGGCAAGTCACTTAACCCTGTTTGTGTCAGTTTCCTCATCAGTAAAATGAGCTGGAGAAAGAAATAGTAAACCACTCCAATATCTTTGCCAAGAAAACCCCAAATGGGTTCACAAAAAGTCAGCTATGGCTTAAAAACAACTGAGTAACAACAATAACAACCCAGAGAACTTAAGCAGAGCATTTGGTACAGTGGAAGGGGCATAGGGTCTAGGTTTAGATGGTCTGGGTTCAAATTCCACTTTTGATCATTACTGTCTGTGACCTAGAACCTTAACACTTAAGAGTTAACCTTAACACTTAAGGTTAAGAACACTTAACCCTTTCTGGGACTCAGTTTTTTCTTTTATAAAATGAGGGGATCAGATTAGATGGCTTGTGTAATCATTTTCATCTCTAAATCTGTGGTCATTTGAAGAATTAAGATAGATAACCTTTACTTCAATTACCATTTACTTCAATCAAGTTTCTCTCTATTTCTATAATTTTAAAGGAATCTTAAATATTTTTGACATATGACTGGCAGACATAGTGTTGGAAAAGAGTCTTTAAGGCAATGTTTTGTTCTATTGAATCAAATACATTAAAAAAATTGTAGCATTCCCTATGGGCTCCTCCCTCAATTCTCAATTGAGACCAAAACCAGCCTTCTCTGTTTCCAGGGTTTGTGTTTTCAAAGCAGTTTCCTCCCACAACTACATTTCTGTATTCTTGTCTATCTCCAGAGAGTGATTTTGCTTCTTTCACAATGCCTCAAACTCTTTGATAAGCATTTAAATTTCTCAATGGGATATCTCCATTTGAGTAAGTTGTTTCTAGATGCCATGGAGAAGGGTGGAGGGAGGAAAGAGAAATCCTCTCCTCCCCCATGCAAGAATCTCCTTCATAATATCTTTCAGGGGTAAAACTTCCACAAAACCACCAGGCTTAGATGTTTATTGACTGACTGACTAGCTTAACTATTTACAGCCCCCATGGCATGTCTAATTTTCTGATGAACCAAAACCTTCCCTTCTGACTCAGAGAGGTATTCGAATATTTTAAAGAGATAAGGGCATACATATATCTGTACAGTTAGTATAACACCTCACTGCCACCTTGTTATTATGTTTTGTGCTTTCTGGGCTAGGGAGTTGGTCAAAGATTAATTGTCCTATATTATAAATTACAACAACAACAACAACATGGTGGAATTTAATGTACAGAATACTCTTATCCTTCAGTCATTAATGTGATAGAAAAGATGTGATCTATTGTTTAATATTACTTTTGTGAAAGCCTACTCATTTCCTACTAATATGTTTCTTATATATGTTCCTGATGTATATATGAATTATTCTTGTAAAATTATAATACATATGCACATATAAACAGATATAGGTTCGTTTATACACATATATGTCTATAGATGTTAACATTATCTTTAGGGTTTGGAGGTATACTCTAACAATGAGTTCAAAATTTTTTCTATGCCTTTGGCATCTTGCCCTTCTTCAGATACTTTGAAAATTGTTCCCTCAATGCTCTTCCAATTATGTCACCTCCAACAAGGAACTCTTCAGTGAATATTTGGCCTAAAGCAGTTGATTTTCTTGTTTTGGCTGTCTTTAATACCACATCTATCTCCTCTATGAGCTCTTTCATAACTGTGGTTTTCTGTGAGCATGCTATATCATCTTTATTGGCAAAAAAGTTAATTATAAAAGAATTTATAGAACTTTTCCATTTTTCTTGTTTGTTGCCTTTCTTTCATTTTTATCCTTTTATGTCTTTGGAATGATTTTGTTCATTTGGGTCTCTTGAAAAGGTTTCAAAAAGCTGGTTTCACCCTCCACTTGCTTCTCTGTTTTATGAGTAAATATTTCTCAAAGATTCCACCAGTCATATAAATAAAAAACTAAAAATGATTTTTCATTCTAAAGCTTAAACTGGTGTTACTCTTAGATGCCATAACTCTTGAAATGACACGTAAATCAGGTATATTTAAAATCTTTCAGTCTTTTTCATATGGCAATTGATTTATATGAAACACAGGATAACATAATAGCAACTAGACTCTTCTACCAGTACTTAAAACCAAACACCTATAACAACAATTGAATAAGATTAAATTAACATTATTGTCACTTCTCAGTCCATGAATTTATAGTATTCATTAGGTCATTAAAGAATGGGTTGGGATTGAGAGTATAGTACTTCCTTTTTAAGTGTGTGACTTGATCATTTCCAAAATGTGCCTAAGATAGTTTTTTTGGTTATGTTTCCATGCTTGAATTCATTAATGAGGACAAAAACCCTGTCATGGGATACTTCACACAAATCCAGCTATACTCAGGATCATATGAATGATGTATTGCAAATAACACCGGGTTTGTTTCATCCATTCTCACCTCTGTGGGGTCATGTCACTTCTTGAAAAACATGTATAATATTACCAAAAATGTTATGTGTCAACAACTGTTACCAAGATAAGGAGGCAAAAAATTTCATGAGGGTACCAGACAGTCCAAACTAAATCCACATATACTTCATTACTTGATGATATTAATGTAAAAGTAAGCAAGAATAGAACAAAACAAACAAAAAATTAGTTGGTAAACATGGTTCAGAAATAAGAAACTAGCGAGGCTAAATGTTTGTAGACTACACAGGAACCTCATACCCATATATCATGTTTTATTTTTTTCTCTCAAGAAGAAAGCCAAGATGCATTGGATATGGTGATCATCTCTTACTTCAATATTTCAATTCTTTGGTCACAACAAAATTGAATTTATTATAGTCTAATAATATGAATGTGGAGTTCTTTCAGAATCAACTATCTCTGGATGATCATACCAATGATTTTTTAGGACAAAGGTCAATATTAATACTAAATTAGAAAAGAGAATAAGACTGTAAAGAAATAGCACACAATTGAGACAATTTGAAACTGACCAAGGGACAATAGAGGGGCACGTTGTGGTTGTGAACATAATGCCAATGACAAAGTACAAAGGATAATTATTATTAAACATATTATTTTGGAGATGAATTGCTCAAAAAGCAGGTGCACTAGTCATGCAGAAAGGGAAGTGAGGAATAATCAATAGACAGCAGCTAGCCATATTGGTGTACCTCCAATGTCAAGAAATCTAGAAAAAAGGCCCTTGCAATAATAGATGGACCACCTGTAGAGGATTTTATTGGAAGGCATGGACAAGAGTTTTCTATGATGAGAAGAATTGTTCTCTGCACCACTGGATAGAAGTAGCCACATCATTGAGATGACAAATATATCAATGTAGGGTGGGAAACATACAGTTCTACACTGGATCCAAAGAGTCACCTTCATAAGTATAGCATGGGGGAGATATAGTTAGACAGTGCTTGTAAAATATTTGAAAGTTTCAGACATCTTCCTCTCTCCTCTATATCTTGAGGATGTATCCTTCAATATGCTCAAAATTGTGTCCTCTAGGATGAACCTTCTATACGTATATTTGGTTTGGATGTGGTTGTTCAGTGATTTTTCAGTTATGTCCAACACTTTGTGACCCCATCTGGGATTTTCTTGGCAAAAGTACCGGCATATATTACCTTTTCCTTATCTAGATGGTTTTACAGTTGAGAAAATGAGGCAAAGAGGATTAAGTGACTGGCCCAGGGTCACAAAGCTAGTAAGTGTCTAAGATCAGATTTGAACTCAGAGAGATAAGTCTTCATGACTTCAGGCCCATCACTCTATCCATTGCACTACCTAGCTGCCCAGTGGTTTGATTAAGGTCCTCCCAAGTAACAGAAAGAATTGGATCTTGTTTGAGAGTTCATTCCACTTCTCTGAACCTGTGTAGTCCACAGAATATCTGACATTAGTGAAATGAAAAGATCATTTTGTTTCTCCCCTTTATACTGCTGTCCATTTTTGCACCTTGCCTCTAGTAACTTTTTGGCCCAGGAAATCAGTATTATCCATAAACTGTTACTTTATATGCACTTCTGATGCATATGTTTTCCCAGAGGATATGTGTGGCTGTAGAACATACAGGTTTCCCTATGGGGAATTTGAGCCTACATGTTTTCAACGAGCTTCTTTCAGGCTGCCTCATTTTAGGTTTCCTCTGCATTTCTGTTCAACCTCCATCTCCGGGTTTTGTAGTTATCATTTTAAGGCCTAACTCCAAGGGGAAACTTAGGTGTAGGGCAAATCATAACTCAGTCAACCATCTTCAAATGTAGTGTCAAAGGACTTAAAGATTTTCAGGGTAAAGTGAGTTCATGCCTTACAAAGGATGAAAAAGCAAAAGCCTTTCTATATTAACCCTTTTAACAAGAAATTGGGGTCAGTTACAAGGTAATCCTTGTCAAGGGATTCTTATAAGAGGATCTTACCACCTCCTTAATATTTTTGATCACTATAAATTATAACAGAGTTATAATGCTTCAGTCCACAGGCATTTCCCAGGTCAATAGTTCTTTTTAAGGTCCAGAAGTTCCATGACTAGGCATCTCAGATATTTACATTTATCCTTAACACATTATTGTACAATGAACCTACCTTTCAAACTTGGCCACTGCTAGAGTGTAAAATTTAAATTCAAGATGACACAAACTGCTACTAAACATGCCAAAGAAACATAAAGCAGCTAGCAATGAAAGCATGAAGCACAGAACAACCAAAAAATGAAACAAAAGAAAATGTATTGGAAGAGCCCTATGATTGTAACCTATGCCAATGAAATTCATTTAAAAATTATTAAGTGCCTATTATGTGCTAGGCATTGCGCTAAGTACTTGAAATACAAAGACAAAAAAGTAACCCTTGAGTAGTTTATATTTTATTGGGTACATAATTTTAAGGGTATTTCTTGACTTGTGCTAGGTAGAGCAGAGGATATAGCACTGAGCCTAGAATCAGGAAGAACTGAATTAAAATCTGGCCTTAGACACGTACAAGCTGTGTGAGCCTGGGCAAGTCATTTTACCTTTGTCTGCCTCAGTTAAAATGGTAATAATGATAGCACCTGCCTCCCAGGGTTGTTGGGGAGATCAAATGAAATAACATTTATAAAGTAGTTAGCAAAATGCCTGGCAGATAGCAGGCACTTAACAAATCTTTCATTCTTTCTTTGCTTCCTTCCTTCTTTCCTTTTTCTTATATTGTTTGATATAGAACAATATATCTTCTTGAATTATGAACCTTTTAGAAAGATCTAGAATCATATATCATTAAAGTTGAAAATAGCAAAGATTGTCTATCATTTAGTCCAATTGCCTTATTTTGCAAAATGAGGAAACTGAGGCCCAGATAGATGCAAGTGTTTTCTCAAGGCCATATCATGAGATCTGAACTGGGACTACAACAAGACTCCCTCTCTCATGCCAGTGCTCATTTCATTACCACACAAAGCTTCCTGTCTCCTAATCTATCTCAGTTTTTAATAACCCTTGCTATTGGAAGTTCTTCTTTATACTTAACTAAATGCCTTTTGTCCTTAATCAGAGCTCCATCCATTTCTTTTCCTGTCCAGATTTGAGATGAAAAGTTTGCCTTTGTTATATTTGTACCATAATCCTTCTGTCTGAAGATTGGTACCAGATTGCCTCTCAGCCTTCCTTTCTCTCAGCTTTGTTCTGATTCAGGTATTTAATTTTTTAAAAAGTGGAAAGCCCCATTAAGAACAAGGTAGGTTACGTATTATATGCTACCTCTTTTGAAAATGTCCTCTATATAGCTAAGAAAAACTCAATATTTCAGAAAGCCATGTGTGATTAATGTGGAATGGTCGGCCACCAGGGTAATAGTACGTAATGCTGTCTATCACAGCCATAAGCCTGTAGCAATAGGTACAGCTGAATAATCCTCAATGCAGAATTGTAATTACCTGGAGTTCTGGATGCATTGATGTTTTTAAATTTCAAATTAGATAACCTCTAGATTTTATTTCAAAAAGAAAACAAGCAACTCCAACTGCCCCCTATTCCCTTTTATCTGAAACCCATGCAAGCTGAAGTTGCCAGTGTTTCCACTTACATTTCGAAAAGTACAAAGTGTGTTGGCACCAATGCTAAAATTTATTGGCCCACTTCAGTGAAAAACAAAAATCTACAGATGGACTTATAATATTTCATTTTCTTTCTTATTTTACATAGCTGGACTCCTGTTTAAGTAGGAGGTGTAGAGATTAATTATTCTCTTCCCATGTGTACCATTCTCGATGTGCTTCTGTCACCAATCTGCACGCCATGGGATTTTATAACAAGAACTGGGCCTTTGAGCCCACATTGGTAACTGGACAATGCTATGATTTAGCTTAGTGACTAGCTCATTCTCCACCACGTGCCACTTGCCTCTGAGGTACAGTGGTTAGAGAGCTCGTCTCAGAGACTGGAAGACCTGGGATCAAGTGCCACTTCTACCGTACTGGCTATGAGCCACTGAACAAGTTACCTAGTTTCTCACTCTTCTCAAAAATTATAAATTTCAAAGCATTGCTAATCTCTATTGGTAGAAGAGGATTCCTCAGCTCCCTATACCAATGAAAACGAAAGTCAAATCCTGGATTCCAAAACAACAAAACAAATGACAGCCTTTTAAGAAAGATATTTTGTCACTTTTTTTTCCTGAAGTAGCAAAGGACAGAAAATAAGGTAGATGCCCATTGAATGGAGAATGGCTAAGCAAGTTGTGGCACATAAATATAATGGAATATAGCAATGTATGAAACAACAAATAGAAATAATACTGAGAAACATGAAAGACTAATACATAATAAAGTAAATAGAGCCAGATTGAATATTGTTGGAAGGATTAAAATCAATATGTCAATATACACAATGAGTAAGAAATGTTAATGAAGGAACAAAGCAAATGATACTGGGTTCTAGTTAATTATAATGATCAATTTTTCTCTGAAGGAGAGATAAGAAAATATCCCTTTTTTTTGTTTTGTTTTGCAAAAGAGTCCACCCAAGATTCCAGAATGGAAGCTGAAATGGCAGGAAGTGGAGGGTTGAGCAAGAAGGCCTGGCAGTAGATCTCAGTAAGGAGAAGTGTCATGGCAGAGTGTTGCTGTTGTTTGTCCATTGTTTTCAAAGAGGACATCACAGGGTGCTATCTTGACTCCGACATGAACTGGATTTAAACGAGGCAGGGTTGTACAAAGTTGTCAGCTTCTCTCTCTTCCAGAGTCAATGAAGTCCAGCAGCAAGACAAAAGTTAGGACAACTGGCAGTGGTCTGGGATGCAGTGGATGACCTTGGCATCTTTGATGTCTGACCAAGCTCTAAGTGCTCCAAAGGGCCTGCTTCATCTGCCTTCATGGCCACTGGAACAAATTATTTTCATCTGCCCATTCCACTGGGGTTATCTTCACATGCTTGGGGTAGATACCCCCCTACCTCACTGACAAGTTTATGGCTCTGCAGGCTACCCCTCAACCTGGTTTAGTCTTTCTGCCAAGATGGTTTTACCAAGGTATGGCCACCATGCATGCTACAGCTTCTTGGAGAAACAGGTAAAAGCTAAGTGTTGGGTGAACACCAAAGGTGAATGAACAGTCTTGAGAAGGGCTTAGCGAGCCGTCGCATTAGAGGTGCTGGTCCTCCTCGAACACCCATACACCCCCACGGCATAGTGCTGGATGAGGAATCAGGAAATCTCTGGTTCAAAAGCTGCCTCAGTTGCTTTATTGCTGGGTGGCCGTGGGCAAATCAACTGATCTCTCTGTACCTCATTTTGCTTATCTATAAAAAGAGGTCTTAGCTCAGAGCATTGTCCTGAATATCAGATGAAACAACAAATATCAAACATTTTGGAAACCTTTAATGTGCCATATAACTAGGTCCCAACCAGTACAAATAATCAATAAGGAATCCTCTGAATGTCCCATGTTTTTGAATTAGCACTATTTGCCATCATAATTATGAAAATATGGCAAATGGTTCCAGTCCAATGGAAAGAGTGTGAATTCAAATAATGCAACCATTTTAGGGTGATTCTTTATTCACAATAATTGGGACCTAGTTGTATTTATGCCAGAAATTGTTATTAAAGGTACATATTCACAACTTTCAGAAGTCACTCAAATGCCTAGTTTTCCATTTTTTAAAACAGCCTTGTGAAAGTCATCATGGTAACCATATTTTGAGATACCCAGATAAAGTTGCCAAGTAAGTTATATTGTAATGATTCATTACTATCTCTGAAGGTGATAGATGTTTACAAAAAGTAAAATCCAAAGAGAAATACGGATGCAAATGATTGTATCGTGGTTTACTGCCTGTGAAATCACAAAGTATGATAGGAAACCCAGAACTCCTTTCAACCCAGCTCACTGGATTTTATGGGGAAATGTTTCTGGTCAGTATGAATAAACAGTTTTTGGAGAGGTTGTTTATTTCTAGAGCCCAAACCAAGCAGTCACACTGACAGAAGATGAAACACAGAAATACATCATGTAAAGTACATTCTGTATTTACAAGGCATACATACTCCCTAGCAGCTTCTAGGACACCCATGCCTTTTGCCTTGCTGACAATTGTGATACAGTACATCTCGAAAGCGATAAGGCTGCAGGAATTTGGGAGCACATAAGGTTGAATCTTCCCTCAACACAGGATTTGTTTGTTTTTCATTTGCAGGGGATATAGAGGTCTTTGTTGGTCCCTTTGTAAGTGGGGATTTTGCTGTTGTTGTTCAATCACGTCTGAGTCTTCCTGACCCCATTTGGGGTTTTCTTGGCAAAGATCCTGGAGAGGATTGCCATTTCCTTAACCTGATCATTTTGTAGATGAGGAAACTGAGGCAAATAAGGTTAAGTGACTTGCCCAGTTAGTAAATGTCTGAGTTGAGATTTGAACTCAGGTCTTCCTGACTCCAGGCCCAGTGTTCTATCTACTGCAACACCTTGCTGCTCCTTGCATGCTGGGATATTCAAGTCATACTTCGTGAGAGCCTCTCTTGCTTCTTCAGGCAGTCACTGAAAAACCTGGGGGTATAATTATGAGTCCCTTGAGAACATGGGACTATTTTCTTTCTATTTCCATCATGCCTTTTTATGTATCCAAGTGCAAGATTCTGCTCAGGTCCCAGAGTATGCACATGGCAAACATACAAACACCATAAGGAGGGCCGGTTTTGTCACCCCCCGTAGTACCGTTGAGTGAAATCCAATATAAATTCCTGGACTTGGAGTCAGAAAGACTTATGTATTCACACTGACTCAGATACAATTTGTATGACATTGTGCCTCTTAGACTCAGTTTCTTCATCTGTAAAATGATGTTAATAATAGCACTTCTCTCCCAGGGTGGCTTTGAGGACCAAATGAGCTAAAACATGTAAAAGTCTCTGAAGTACTAATAGCACTATATAAATAAGAGTTGTTGGTAGTACGTGACTATTTCAGGCTCACACAACTAGGAGATATCAGATTTGGGAATCCAATGCAGGCCTCCCTGTCTCCAAAACCAGTATGCTGTCTACCGATCCAAATTCCCCGCAGTGCGTATTGTTGGATGAATAAGGCTGACTGGCTTTTACCATTTCAGTTAAAAGATAATTGATAATAGCCATCATTTTTATAGTGCCTACTATACATCAGGCATTATGTTAAGCACTTTTAAATATTTCATTTGATCCTCAAAAAAGCCCTGGGAGGCAGGTGCTATTATTATCTCCATTTTACAGTTGAGAAAATTGAGGCAAAGAGAGGTTAAGTGATTTGCCCAGGATCACACAGCTAATATATATATATATGTAAGGCTTGATTTGAACGCAGATCTTTCTGATTCCAGGCCTAGTGCCACGTAGCAGCCTAACTTCATCTCAGCCCTAAATCCCCAAACATCTTTTTATAGAACTTTGCAAGCTTTAAAGAACTTTGCAAAGGTGAGTTGCAGCTGCTGTTTTTATTGTTAGAGCACCTGTCAGGATTCGTTTTACAGATCAATTCAATGCGTGATTATGTATTTAAGGAGAAATATTTTCTCAAGCAGTGTTGGTTTCTTCAAGTGCATGGTCAGGCTTTGAGAGAGCACTAGGTGCCTTTTCTCCCAACTACTGTTTTTCATATAATTAGTCAAGACTAATCGAGGTTTTTTTTTTTAATTTTTTAAAACATTTTTATTTAAAGTTTTGAATTCCAAATTCTATTACTTTCTCCCTCCCTCCCTTTTCCCCTCCCTGAGACCGTAAGCAATCAGATATAGGTTATACATGTGCAATTATGTAAAACATTTCCATATTAGTCATGTTGTACAAGAAGAATCGAATAAATGAAAAAAAATGGAAGAAAATGAAAAAACGGCATGCTTCAGTCTATATTCAAACAACTTTGGTTCTTTCTCTGGAGGTGGGTAGTATGCTTCATCATTAGTCCTTAGAGATTGCCAGAGGTGAGGAGGAGAGCTATTCAGACCCAGGGAACAGCCCCATGTGAAAAGGCAAAATGAGTGGGAGATGGAGGGGAATGTTCGAGGCGTATCAAGAAGGCCCGTGTCACTGTTTTAAAGACATCGTGGAGAGATGAGAAGTGTGAGGAAGACTGAAAAGGTAAAACATGGCCATGTTATAACTCTCTTAATATAACCTAACACTGCATTCTATTTCTTGGCCATCATATTACATCATCAGAGAGATGTGACCTCTGATGTCACTTTTCATTCTAAGATTTCATTTTACTAGATGATGATGGGAATGATAAAGACGTTAAAACAGTCTCAGAAAAAAAAAATAAAATTTAAGGGACTTAAAAAGCAACGTAGCTTATAACTCCAGGCAACAATAGACAGGATTAATTTGGGTAGCGCTGAGACACTCTGAGGTCAAAGGCTTGACTGACGACAACAGAGGGCAGCAGCGGATGCTTCTTATCTACTCATGTTCTTCCTTCTGTTTACTGCGACATAGGGATTTCTGGCAAATGGGATAGATGCTACAATGCACTAATCATGGACTGTGAGATAAGAGGTAACTTTCGGGTTACTGGTGGGGCCTCTAAGCCACATCTACTTGTGTTCTTAAAGGGTCAGACACTTATTGGTCCCAGAACCTAACGATACTAATCAATTTGACATTTAAAATTTTATAGCTCTCTCACACCCATATACATTATGTCCTATTTTATTGCATAGTGTTGGACTACATTATTTATATCATATATTATTCCATTATATGGATAGGAGATAGGGATGAGGTTTTTGCTGTCACTGGTACAAGGAATGCTGAGATGAAGAAACTCTGTCTACAAGCACAGGATAGAAATTTCTCTGCAAGTTTTAGCCTTGATGGGCTGCCTAGAACACAAAGCCTGCAGCTCACAACATCCTGAGTGGGGCCAAACCAGATCAAAATGTAATTGGGAAATATATGCAAAATAAATAAAAATACAATAAAACAAATATAATGTTATATGTGGTTTTCTAAGTCAATATGTGCTCTAAGGGATATTTATTATGGTTTAGTGGTCCTGACTTCTATTTGAGTTTGACATCACTGACCTAGAGCTCTGACAGGTTAAATGACTTACCTAGAGTCACACAGTCACTATGTGTCAAAGGAGAGACTTGAACCTAGAGCTCCTAGCTCTGATACCAGTTCTCCAGCCTTTGCTTCTTTGTATTACATTGTATTGTGTTGTATTTTTTTATTCGACTGCATGATACTGTATCATATCTTATCATGGTATATCCCATATTATGTTATCTTCTATCATATTGTTATGTGATATACCATATATATTTACATATGGATATATGGGTGCATATGTATTTTTTACTAGACTTTTGATTTCATTAGTAATTCATCTACCAGTGATCATCAACATCTGCTCTATCTCTGTCTCTTATTCCTCATTTTAAATTCACAAAGACTCTATGACTTAAATGGTGCAAACATTCTTATTCCCATATGACAGATGAAGAAACTAAGTTTCAGGGACCTGCCCCAGATGAAACTAACTCCTAAGTGTCAGAGCTGGGACTCAAACTCACCTCTTTTGACTTAAAGTCCAGCATTCTTTTGTACTCTACAATGCTGCCTCTATGCTGTAAATGAATGTAAATGTAAATGAAGTAAATAAATATAGATAGATATTTATCTTAGCACAAATGCTAAGAAAATATAGACTGAAACGTTACTAAAGAGAGCCTTCAGGGGTGACAGGCAGCGGCTGTTCCCCACCCTCCCCCACTGTCATTAGTGACAGAGCAATGTCAGAAACCAGCTGAGATAGCCTCATCTGAACACATCATAGAAATGATCAGGGCAAGGGAGCAATAGAGACATATAGAGAAAGTGTACAGGGGCCACCTGGGGCTGTTTACTTGTCTGGGTAGGTAATCATATATAGCATACCAAAAATACAAGTGTTTACAGTTTGTACCAGTGATTTGTTTATATTGACACAGGAGTGATGTTGAGAATGAACACAGGGAATTCACTTCAGTGATGCTTAGTAGTGGGGTAAGTTGGAATATTAGCCCACAGAGTCATATAAGTATTAGTTTAAGGCTCTGGGGGCATAGACAAGAAAGCAGACCTCATGGGGAGATGATGACCATCTTTAAATATTCAAAGGGGTTTGATAAGGAAAGGATTTGATCTATTCCACTTGACTCCAGAGGGCAGAATCAATACCATCAATACCGGAAATCTTAGAAGCAGGTTTTATTTCAATATAAGGGGAAAACTTTCTAAAGGTAAGAGCTGTCCCAAAGTGGAAAGGGTTGCCTCAGTGAAAAGTGAATTTTATATCACATGAGGTCTTCAAGGAAAAGGATATATGATCATTTGTAGGGGTTGTTATAAATTGAATTCATGCATTGGATTTGGACTGGATGGTAAAAGCTCTGTGATTCATCCTAATTCCACAGTTCTCTGATGCAGGTCCTAACACAGGCTTTATTTATTTCTAAAATCAAGGTTTAAATTGGACCTGCCCCACACTCACCAATAAAATTATTCCAATCAATCAGTTCTTTCAAAGGAAACTGTGCAATATTTCATGAGGTTAGAATCATGACCTAGATTTCTTGTTAAAATTCCAAGAATTTCCCCCAAAATTTGTACTTCTGGCCATAAGTATTACATTTATCTCAGTTAATGTTCACTCCAAGCCATAGGGTTGTAATGGAGCTCAGGGTTTGGAGCATAAAAAAAATACCACTGCTTTATATCCTGATGGGCGGAACAGGTCCAACTGTGAAAAAATCCTACACGTCTGCATAATCTTGGCACTCAGAACAGCATCTTTTCGGCAAGCTATAGCATAAGGCTTTGCCCCTTGGGTATCCCCAATGTCATGTGAAAGAAGGAAATGAGCTTTGCTGTACCTGTTGTTTGATGTAATGGTTGTTAGGGATGGATCCACAGAGAGAAATTTCACATAGCTCAGAGACATTCAACATCTGCCATAAGCCTTGACCCTATTCTACAACAGTGTCTATAAGCTATGGGGGACATGCGGTTGATGTCTTCCTGAATTCAAGAATCATCACAGCTGTCACTGGGGTTTATTCCATCATCCCACTGGCTGATATGCTTATCATAAAACTGCAAACCTTATATCGCCTCCTGTACAGATCTTGACTGCTCTCATTATACTAGAAAGGTTTGGAAAATAAACACTTAGAGTGGTTCCAGCTTCATGCTTTTTAGAATGGCCTCGAATAGATACCAAATCAAATATCTACTTTCCCTCCACCATCCATCTTTTTGCCCACTACAACCCAAACCCTCACCAATAAACAATACATTGAGTGTCAGATTGTAGAACTCTATGGTCATGTCACTAACAGCGGAAGACTGAAGGTGGTATTTTTATCTAGTACAGAAATAAATCAGGGAATGATCATGGTCCAGGGCCTAAAAGAAAATAGGTCAGATCTAGAAAAAAAGCAATCTTAGAAAGTAAGTTTAAATAAAAATAGACACGATGTCATCCAGAATAAGTACTATGCTGATAATTGGTTCTCACTTTCACTATGGTACATCAAGATGATAGTATGAGAAGAGCTAGACAAAATCTTGGTGACTGTGAGAACATTCCTTGAATTTATCTTGCCCATTCAACATCTATAACTTACATCAGTTTGTCCCTTTCCTTTCACACAGTCACCACCTTAGTTCAGACATTTATCACATCTTGCCTGAGCTCAATAAATCAATATCAATTAATAAACATTTTTAAGCATCTACTATGTGCCAGATACTGTGCTGATATAATATCCTTCTAAATGGTCTCCCCTTTCCAACCCATTCCACATCCAGCTGTTGGAGTGATATACCTAAAGCAAAGTTTTGACCACATCACTGCCCAACCTCCCATGTTTTGCCTTTAGGAAACCTCCTATTGCCTCTAGGATCAAATACAATCTGTTTGACATTTAAATCCTTTGTAACCTTGCTCCAATGATCTTTCTAGTTTTATTAGGTATTATTTACCTTCATGAATTCTTTGAACTTGTTTTCTTGTTCCACCCACAAAATATTCCCTCTCCCTTCTGTGCCCCTTTGTCCTGGCTGTCCCCCCATGCCTGGTTTCCTTCAAATACCACTTTTTATGTGCCTTTCTTGATCCCATCTGCTGTTAGTACCTTTATCACCCTGACAAAAATTACCTTGCATTCATGTTTACAGTACTTATATTTTGTACATGTACACTCCACAGTGCTGAGTCTGGAGTCAGGAAAACTTGAGTTTAAATCTAGTCTCAGACATTTACTAGCTTTATGACCCTGGATATGTCACTTAACCTCTGTCTGCTTTAATTTCCTCAGCTGTAAAATGGTGAAAATAATACCAAACACCTCCAAAGGTTTTGGTGAGGATCAAATGACATAATATTTGTAAGGCACTTAGTACAATGCCTGGGCATATAATGAGATATAATATGTGAACTTCCTTCTTTCCTTCCTTCCTTCCCTCCTTCCTTCCTTTCTTTCCTCCTTCCTTCCCTCTTTCCCTCCTTCCATCTCTCCTTCCTTCCCTCCTTCATTTCTTTCTTCCTTCCTTCCCTCCCTCTCTCCTTCCTTCCCTCCCTCCTTCTCTCCCTCTCTCCTTCCCTCCTTCTTAAATACTTTTACATGTTTTTATTATTTCCTCTGACAGAATAAAAGCTCTTTGAAGGCAGGGGCTATTTCATTATATCTTTATATTCCCAGTGCCTAGTGTAGTACCTGATACATAAGTCACTTAATAAAAATTAATTGGGATGTCCTCTGCCAAAAATAGATTAATTTCTTTGTACCTTGCACATTCGCTGGTTGGTCTATTCCTTTGCTGATTATATCCTCTACTACCTCTGGAACATCCTGCCTAGGTCATTTATGGAAATAGTAATGAACCCTGGCCCCAAGCCAGAGGAACAAAACATTACTCCCTGAAATCCTAGGGATTGACACTGGCCCTTTGACAACTGCTTTCAGGGAATGGCTCTTAAGGTAGATGTGTATGCACCTGTGAATTGTGTAGTTCAGACTACATTTCCCGTGTTCACAGATAAGTAAATTGTGCAGGACAGAAGTCAAAACCTTGCTAGAGTCAAGATAGATTGCATTTGTTGCTTCCTCTTCATTAAGTCGGATTTCACTCTACCACAAAGGGAGATTGGCTAGGTCTGACATGGATCTATCAGTCTGGTAATTACCTTGTATCTGATTTTTCAATAGGTTTAGAAATTGATTTTGTGATGATTTTCCCACTATTTCCCCAGGTATAGAATTTAACAATCTGACTTCCTTCTCGAGCGTTAGAGGGCTGCGCAGAGAACGTTTCAGTTGTCTCTCCATTATTTAGGGTCTTGCCGAAGCTGTTCTATTAGTCTTTAGCATCTTCATCTAAAGTTGTATAGGACATTTTTAAAGAGCTAATGATCCAATTGATCAATCAATAAACATTTATTAAGTGCCTACTATGTGCCAGGCACTGTGCTAAGCAGTCTATTTTGTTCTTTATTACAACCGAGAGTGAAGATATTGTTGGGTAAGCTATAATATTAAAGTAAATATTTTGCATTGTGAATAGATTTCATGTAAGCAAAGTTTCTTGGTTCCCCATTCTCATGGATAATTGAGAATAGATGGTACAGGTAACTCATCACAAAAGACGCTGCTGTGATGCAATGAAGAATTGCTCCATTGGTCTAATTACAACGAATTCCCTTAAGTCCTGACTATGCACGAGGCACTATTGGGCACAGACACAATAAATACTAACATTTAAGAGCTGTCTTCACTCTCTGCATATGTGATAGTCACCTCTGATACACAAAGAGTCAGGGTTTTGTTGTTGTTGTTGTTTTGGAAAGCTCTTAGCTTTTTGTTCTTAACAGTTCTTTTTTTTCTCTCATCAAAAATAAGTTCAATTCAACAAATATTTATTAGGTACCTACAATGTGTATGGTATTAGGCTAGGATCTGGGCATACAAAGACAAAAACAAAATGGTTTCTGCCCCTAAGGAGCTTATGTTCTACTGGGAGAACATGACATATATGCATATTAGTAAATATAGAGTATGTCAGAAAGTATATTTAGGAAGAGAAAGCATGAACAACTAAGGATATTAGGAAAGGTCTTATAGATTTGAGCTGAGCCTTGAAAAAAGTGAGGGATTCTCAGGATTATTTTAAAAAAGCAAAGGAAGAAAAGAAAAGAAAAAAAAAGAAACCATTCACAACTGCACTCTTGGATTCTGAGATCTCTTCCAGGAGACTCTGCATTCCTTTGGAGCTTGATGCAGCCAACAGACTATCACCTGCAAATAGGAATATCTGCAATACCTCACGATCCACTGAGAATCCCTCTTTAGCTTGGATTCTGTGCTGCATTTCCTCCTTCACAGTGGTGAAAAACTTCAGCAAGTACGCATCTTTTTATTTTTAAGCTTTGCCTGAGGTGTATGATCCTAGGGTTATTAAACAAGGATGTATATATACATATATATGTATATGGTTTCACACACATGGAAGGGACATACATAGATTGAAACATGAATATATGCACATATGTACACACATATACACAAATATATGTACGTGTATATGTGTGTTTATATGCATGTGTATGCGTACATGTATATATACATACATATATATATATATTCTTCTCCTTCCCTAGCCCCCAGATATATTTGCCTGTATCTCTACTCTCTCCAAAACTTTTAAAATTCTCAAAAATACCAGAGACCTCACTAATATTGAGAAGTTTGAAGGAAAAGAGGGGTGAGTGTTCTCGTCACATTACTCTCATTCTTTTCCCTAGGGGCCAAATTTCCTTAACTGATGAGTATGGACTAATTCACCTAACTCATTATCTAGATGGCTCCAGATCATTCCTTCATACCCTATCCACCTGGGACCTTTGATCATCTGCCCTACTTCTGTAAACTCCCTCTGCTTCCCTCCACTTCCCCCTTCAACAAATTTCCATTTCATTCTCTGCGAAGAATAATCAGTCAATACTACTGTTTCTCATGTAAAGGTTGTGACAGTTGACTGCTTTCTATTTCTATTCACCATTCCTAAGATCATGAGTTCAAAATTCCACTCAACCATCACTTCCCTAAATGAGATGCTGCCCCCTTTTATGATTTAAGCTCCTTATGGTCAGGAATTGTCTGACCTTTTCATTTATAGCCCAAGGGCCTAGCACAGAGCTTAAGGTTAGGAGGCATTTAAAATCAATCCTTCGTTCCTTCCTTCTTTCCTTCTTTTCCTCCTTCCTTCCTTCCTTCCTTTCACTATTAGCAGAGTGGGTTAAAGCATTTCAACGATTATCCAATCTCACAATGAAAGTATATCAATTGTACTGAAATGCAAAAGGAAGATGAGTTGAAAAAAAATGCTCATACTGACAAACTTTTGCTTTGAAAAATCCTAATTCTGAGAAAATGGAACTCTGGAGTGAACCATCCAGAAAACAGATTGTTATTCATTCCTCTGTAGTGTAGCATAGAACTTTTTAACATTAGATGAGTTGTGAGAAGACCACCACTACCATCACCAAGATGCTAGCTGTTGATATAAAGAAATATAAAGACTTTCCACGGGCAAGATAATACAAAGACCACAGGACTAAATATTGAGGAAAGGGTAATTTTTACTGATGAAACGCTCTTTTTTACCTAAGGCTATACCAAAACTATGATCAGAAGACCAGGTGAGTCTGTGAGATAAGGAATTTCCATAAGATTGTAAAGCTTTCATTCCCAAAAAACTTTAGGAAAAAATATAGACATATATAGATATATAAATATAGATATAGATAGATAGATATAGATATATGTATATATGTATGTATACACACATATAGCATAGTAAATAGAGCAGCAGGTCTGGATTCAGAAAGATTCATCTTCCTGTGTTCAAACCAGCCTCAGACACTTACAAGTTGTACAATTCTAGGCAAGTCACTTAACCCTGTTGGTCTCAGTTTCCTTATCTGTAAAATGAGCTGGAAAATGCAATGGTAAACCACCCTAGTATCTTTGTCAAGAAAACCCCAAATGGGGTCACAAAGAGTCACATGTGACTGAACAACAACTCTGTCTCTGTCTCTGTCTCTCTGTCTCTCTCTGTCTCTGTCTCTCTCTTTTTCTCTCTGTTATTAGTGGGGGTCTGGAAGTCTTGTTCCCATAGAAGGAATAAAGAATTCTGAAAAAAAAAATGTACTGATAAGCTGAGATGCAGAATTGTTAAAGAATCACACACAATTTCAAATGTGGGGGGAATGTTACAAAAACCACTTTACCATACATCATTAAAGTTCAGAAATGTATCCAAAATATAGAGACTGACATGCTTTAATGACCTGAGAAGTTATGTGATTTATGCCCAGAAGTGTGCTGGGGTCAACTTAAACCAGATCACAAGATGCTGGTTAAATTTTTATTCTGAGCATTTACACCCTGGAAATCAATCAATGATAGGAAACAGGATTTGATTTTTTTTTGTTGATTTTTCTAGACAAGAGAAAATCTTAATGGAGAAAATGTTAATAATAAGGTTAAATTTAAATGTATTAAATACACACTTTTTTTTCTTAGAGAGAGAGTTGGTTGTTAAACATATGGCAGTACACCACTATTTACATCCCATTGAAAAGATGGGTTATAATAAAGACTAGACAAGCAAAATATTCTATTTGTCAAAGCCATAGTTAACATCCAATGTGGTATAGTTTCTTAATGAATAACTAAAGAAAATATATCACAATCTTGTAAGTTTGATGTCAAATCATGTAAAAACAAGTGGTTGCAGTAAAAAAAGACAAATTGAATTTTAAAAGTCTTTTAAGTTATAAAAAGTCACAAAATTTATTTTATATCTGCAAATATAATTATCTAACTTTGTCCCAGTTAATTTGCTCATGAGGATAGATTTAAGACAAGGAAAGGGATAGCATTTATTTGGTGCCTCCTATGTGCCAGTCATTGTTCTAAATGCTTTAGAAATATTATATCATTTGATCCCAACAACAATCCTTCAGGGTAGGTACTGTTATTATCCTCATTTTACAATTGAGGAAACTAAGGCAAATAGTTTAAGTAACTTGCCTAGGGTCACACATCTAGGGTCTGAGGCCACATTTGAACTCATGTCTTCCTAAATCCACAGGCAGTACTCTATGTATTGCATTGACTTGTTACCTCATTCTATCCTAGATCTAGGAATATTTCAGGAGTAATAGTTTTCTTGGTACAGGTTTAATCTCTGAGGTTCCTTACAATTCTGATGTTCTATTATTCTGAGTTAAGTTTGCATAAGCTTCAGCATGTAATCAACAATGATTTTTTACAAGAAGCGATATAAATACATCTTCAAGGTTACTAGAAAAGCATATTGGCTAATAGGGATAACATGGGCACCCTGAGTACTGCAACATCAGCTCTTATACACAGACTCACACATATATGAATACCCCAATTTCAGAGAAACTATATGAAAGCCACCAGTGTTTTGGATGGGTCATCTATGAGCAATTTACTGAAAGGTGTAGATGCAAATTGTGGTGGTTTAGAATGTCAGGGACTGTGGCCTACCTTGGTGTTAGAAGAACACCACATCAATTATATCACAGATGTACGGAAACATTGAAGTATGTCATAATTTATTGTCTCTTTTCTATCTGCCCAGTGGTTGTATATGGTTTAAAAAAACAAAATAAAACATTGATTTTGCAGGACCATTCTAGAGGAATAACTCCTTTATCACAGTGGTTATGACTCAAATTGCTACTAGTTTTATCTCCAAGTAGTGTTGCAATAATCATAGCTTTGTAGCAGCTTTCCAAAGCACAAATTGCTAGAGTTTTATTTCTTACACTGTATTTGTATTTGTCTGAAATTAATTTAAGGAACTGGGAATAGGAGTAAATCCTGATTCACTCAGGATCAGGTCAAGTCAACAAGCATTTATTAAGCTCCAAAAGCATATCAGGAGCTACGCTAAGCACTGGAGATAGAAATCAAGGTGGGGGGGGGGAGATATATCCCTGCTCTCACAGAGCTCACAGTCTAATGGGAAAGACAAAAAAAATCTATGTGCAAACAAGAGATAGATTGATGATACATGATAGATAGATATCCCTTGCATTCCTCTTCTTCTCCAAACCAATATATTGTAGTCTCTCTCATTTCAAGCTTTTAACACCTTTCATCTTGACTATTACGATAGCCTTCTGATTGGTCTCCTTGTTAGTCTCCTAATATCTCCAATCCATCCTTCATGTACCTAGTTCTGGACTTGAATTGATATTTCTATTTTTTTTAGGCAATTGGAGTTAAGTGACGTGCCCAGGGTCACACAGCTAGTAAGTGTCAAGTGTTTTGGTCTGAGGCCAGGTCCTCCTGACTTCAGGGCCAGTGCTCTATCTACTGCACCACCTAGCTGCCACTGAATTGATATTTCTAAGACAAAGTTCTTACCACGTCATTCCTTTATGCAAAAATCTTTAGTAGCTCCCTGTTGCTTCTAGGGTAAAATATAAAATGCTTATCCTAGTATCTAAAGCCCTTACCACTCTAGCTCTCACTTGCCCTTCCTCTGTTATTTTAAAATGACTCCTCTTATGGCATCCTGTGTTCTAGTCAACTTGTCCTGCTGGATATCTCTGTATCTCTACTTCTTAGCACAGCACAGAATAGGTGTTGGATTTAACTACATATAAATAAGAGCTTCACTAAAAGGCTTTTTGACAAAGTGCAGAACTTATAAAAGGAAAATCCTTTTAAAGTCATCTTTGAATGGTATTCTTGTTACTAAAATACCAAAATGACATTTTATAACTTGATCTTTATTATAAGGCAAGTTCTCTTAGGTGGACACCAAAGATGGATTTTTAAAACAATCAGTCCTTTGTCCTAGATTTTTTGGGAGCTTCCTGAAGGCTATAATTTTGCCTGATCATTGTCTTTCCTTTAGAAGAGGGCCAATAACACCATGGGGGTGATATCTTGACTTGCCTGTGAGTTGGATTTAAATGAAGCAGAGATGCACAAAGTCATCAGCCTCAGTCTCTCTTCCAGAATTGTCAAAGTCCAGTGCAAGACTACTGGTGATGACCCTGGATGCAGTGGAGGGCCTTGTCATATTCTATGGCAGACCAACTTCTAAGCACTCCATAGCACCTGCTTCAGCTGCCTTCATGGCCATTTGAACAAACTGTTCTCATCCTCCCATTCCATTGGGTGAAGTCTCCATATGCTTGGGGTAGGCAGCCCCCTCTCTCATCAATGGGTTGCCCTCAATCTGCTTCAGTCTCTTTGCCCAGAAGGCTTTACCAGATATAGTCACTGTGCATGCTGCAGCTTCTTGGAGTCCACAGGTGAGAGTTGAGTGACAGACACCAAAGGAGAATGAGCAGCTCTTAAAAGGGCTCAGCAATCCCTCATTTTGGGGAGGCTAGTCCTCTCTGAGAACTCCATTTATTCCTTGCCTGACCATTAAGGCATCCTCTAGTTGCATTTTAAGAGTCATAGAGAGAAAAATAAATCTCAAAATGGTGTAGCTCAAAAGGTTGCAACTAGGAATGTAACAAAAGAACTTTGTAAAATCTGTGTTAAATTTTAGAGAAAAGGAAATTGAATACAGCTTATTGAATATCAGAGTTGCTTTCTGATTCAATCTAACAATTTTAAAGCTCTGACTACTCCTAATTTGTAAATATAAAAACTGTTAACAAGTATGTAATGAAAGGTAATATAATTTATTAAATATAATTCATAAAAAGAATAACCTTATGTCTATTAAATTATTTTTGAATTCATTTCATCCAATTAGTCAAAGATTTTTTCTTTTCATCTAGCTTGACTTTGGCTAGTCAGAGAAATTTTTCTGTTTGTGGCTGATTTTATTACTCTGCTAGCAAAATCCTTACAGCTTCAACAGCATTAGCTGTGATCTCTAACACCCTACTTTTTGTAACCTAGTTAAGACCTCATTTATTTAAGTAGATTAAGAATGGTTTCTCTTTGATAAAATCTTACCATCTAGCAGAGTAATATAAGTAATATAATCCAGGACATGGAAAATCTGAAAAAGGAGATGCGCATGTCACGTAATGAGAGTGAAGAAGAACAGAACAAAAACTTGAGTGTTGCACTTTGACCACGAAATGTTAAAAAAAAAACCCAAATCACCTGGAAGGAGATCTCCAGCACACTGGGAGGATACTGTGGGAAGCAGTTGTAGAAGGATCTCTACAAGAATAGCACAGGATTAGAAAGTATGGATGGTTTACAGTCTGTACTGATCAAGACAGTATCTTCAGTGAATAGATGAAACTTGGCGAAACATTCATATAGTCTCCTTTTATGTTTTTAAAAATTTATCTCATTTTGCCTTCCAACTCATGAGTTCGGTGACATAGAGAACATGTAGGGAGGAATGCAGCTGAGTAACTGTTCTGTAACAGTGGACCTTCTCTTTAGCCCGCTAGCTATACTCTTTATGTGTCATTCCAAGTTCTTCCCCTGTATGTTGGCTCAGGTGGTCCTTCGTGACTACAATGAATTCAATGCTCACATTCCCTCAAAGTACAGTTCAGGTGCCCATTCTAACACTATTCATTTTAATAATAATAATCATAATAACATTATATATTATATAGTATATTAAATTATAATGTTTTAAATCATATTAATATTGTTAATAATATGATATTAATAATCACAATAAATTTTATATATTATATAAATTATATAAATTTATATAGCACTTACTAGGTGCCAAACACCCTGCTTTACAATTTAATAACAACAGTAATAGCTAACATTTACACAGTACTTGCTTTAAGCCAGGTTCTTTGCAATTATTATCTCATTCGATCCTTACAACAACTCTGACAGGAAGGTGTTATTATTATCCTGATTTTACAGATGAAGAAACTGAGGAAAATAGAGTTTAAGTGATTTGCTCTGGGTCACACAGCTAGTAACTGTCTGAGATTGGCTGTTTGGAACTCAGGTCTTTCTGACTCTAGGCACACCGTCCACTTTGCTTATCTATAGACCTAGGCTGAATCATCTACATATTAGTAGGTAAGCTCCTTCAGGGCAGTGGATTCTTTTTTTTTTTTTTCAGTTTTATCTCTGCATAACATATCCTTAAAAGGCTCACAACATAAGTGTCATCCTTGACTCCACATTACCTCTCACCTCCCGCCTCCCATATCAGTTTATTGCTAAGGCCTGTTTCACCTTTGCAGCATCTCTAGAATACTTCTCTTTCTCTCCTCTGACACAGCCACCATCCTGGTACAGGCCCTCATCATTTCACACTTGGACTACTGTAGTAGCATATTGTGAATCTGTTCACCTCTAAGTTCTCCCCACTCTAACCTACTCTTCATTCATCTGCCAAAGTGATTTTCCTAAAGCACTAGTTTGACCATAGTTTGACCCCTCGACTCAATAACTCCAGTGGCTCCCTATCACCTCAAGGATCAAATACAAAATCCTCCATGGGCATTCAATGCCCTTTACAACCTAGCTCCCTCCTATCTTTCAAATTTTCTTACATCTTACACTTCTTCAGGTACTTTTTGATCCAGTGACACTGACCTCCTTGCTGTTCCATAAATAACACATTTTCTTGGCTCTGGGCATTTTCGCTGGCAATCTCCCATGCCTGGAATGCTTTCCCTCCTCACGCCTTCCCTGTCTCCCTTCAAGTCCCAACTAAAATCCCATCTTCTACATGAAGCTTTTCCCAACACCTCTTAGTTCTAGTGCCTTCCTTTTAAAAATTATTTTCTTTTTATCCTTTATATAGTTTGCTTGTACATATTTGTTTGTGTGCTGCCTTCTTCCATTATATTGTGAGCTCCTTCAGGGCAGGGACCGTCTTTTGCCTTTCTCTTTGTCCCTGTCACCAAGCATAGTGTCTGGCACATAGTAGGCATTAATAAATGTTTATTGATTGAATAGCTTTGGATTGAGGGGACACAGGAAAATATGGAGCTGGAAAGAAAGAAGAGAGGCAGAAGGGGAAGCCATTATGCTTGCCCATCAGAACCTGGCAGTAGTACTGAACCAGAATATGGATAGTGTTTGGGAGCTCCTATGCTTCCCTAGTTTCATTAGCATCATCATCTACCATAAGCAAGTGGAGGTGGATACAAAAGAGAAGGAAGATAAGCTTTTCTCCTCAGCTGTAAAGCTCTTCAAGTGAAGGGAATCATCTTTATCCTCCCCTTTACTCCCTCCTACCCTTTTGAGAGAGATTTAACTCCAGAGTTGACTACTTGCTTTATGCTGATCTTGTACTGTTGTAATGACATTTTTTGTTAAGTCTGATTCAGTTCGATAAAAATGTGTTCTTTAATTTTGATCAGAGTATGCAAAGGTGGGGAGGGGAAAGGAGATGTCTCTGAGTTAATTTTTCGGTCACAGGTTTCATAAGCTGGTACACTTCTATTTTGCTTTGGTGATATAGAAGTCACTTGAAGGCAAAATTGAATTAGCATTTTATTTTTAGTAGCAACCCAATCAATTTCTAAGGTAGAGAATCTTAAAATGGAGTCCAGTGTTTTCCTTTTCCTCTTGATTAGGGGTTCTTATGGAATCTACATACTCTAAATGGATCCACTGATATATTCTAGAGGTCTGTCAACTTGAATGGGAAAAATATATCTTTATTTTCAATAACCTAATTTAGCATTTATTTCAATTATGGATACAGGCCATAAACTATAATTTTGATAAGGGGTTCATAGGTTTCAACAGATTACTAAATGGAGAGTACATGGTGTAACAAAGACTAGGAATCTCTGTCCTAGATGAAATTTATGTTTTAATTGTGAGTATGGTTCAGGGCCTTAATTTAAAGCACTTCCCCACTCTTGGTCTTAAGAGAAAAGATGAAAGGAGGGGTAGGAAATGGGACCGTGGCTAAGAGGGAGAAGAAACAATGGACAAGTCTACAAGAGGTCAGAGATGGCATGGTTTGGGAGGATTCCAGCTCTTTCCTTCTGGAATGCTCACCCTGATGCCTGCCACAGTGGCACATGGGGTTACATTTGTAACCCCAGCACCAAGGCTTGCTCAACTATCATTGAATGCAATCAAATTGTTTTCCCAGTGATTGGAGAGTGACTGAATAAATCATGGCATAGGAAGAAAATGAATATTGTCGTATTATAAGAAATGGCAAATATGAAGATAAAATAAAACCATGAGAAGAAATTACATGATGAAAACAGAATAACAACAACAAAGTTATATATATATATATGTATATATATATATATATAATGACAACAAGAAGAGAAACAAAAAGCAATTGGATATACAGAAAATAACCTCAAAGCTCAAATAGTTCAGATGAGAACAGAGAAACAAAAAGAATTAGTTTATTCGTACTTTATGAAAGTATACTATCTGTAATACAATCTATGTAAACAACAGAATTTTATACATATTTATGTATATATATGCAATCATTTAAATAATTTCTTGTTTTTCAATTTATTTTATTTTAAGTTAAAATATTTTTATTTTAAATTTAATATTCATTAGTAACAGAAACATTCCAGTATTTTTTTTAAATTTTTTTAAATTTTAAAATTTTAAAATTTTATGAGAGAGAGGGTTAATAAGCTGTGGACTTTTTTTAATCAGTAGTTTTTAAGGTATTTACTAAATTCAACCAAGAGGTTAAAATATTCTGTATCCCTTTCTTCAATACTTTTTGTTTTCTTCCTTACATTTTAAATATCTGAGAGATTCTCTTCTTAAAAATATTTTTATCACCACCAATAACCCCTACCCCCAAATTGAAGACCTTGGCTATAAAAATATGTATGATTAATCAAAATAGATAAAAATATTGGTCATGTGTGAAATTGTATATCCCATTCTGTACCTCTACTCCACTATCATATCTCTCAAACAGTGCATAGAATGCTTCATCAATAATAGAAAAACCCAACTAGTCTTTACTTTGATAAGAGTTCTTAAGCCTTTCCAAATTGTTTTCCTTTATGTTAATGTGCTTAGAGTATAATTTTCCTTGGTCCTGCTTATTTTAACCTACATCAGTCCTATAAGTCTTCCCACATTTTCCTGATTTCATCATCATCATTTTTATGGCAAAATAATATTATATTACATTCATATACCACAATTTGTACAGTCATTCCCAATTGAGGAACATCCTTTCTTGCTTCTAGTTTTTTGGTACAACAAAAAGTTCTGTTCAAAATATTCTTTTTTTTTTTTGTGAGGCAATTGGGGTTAAGTGACTTGCCCAGAGTCACACAGCTAGTGAGTGTTATGTGTCTGAGGCCAGATTTGAACTCAGGTCCTCCTGACTTCAGGGCCAGTGCTCTATCCACTGCACGACCTTGCTGTCCCCATTCAAAATATTCTTATCTATATGGGTCCTCTCCCTCCATCCTTAATGTTTGGTGACCATATGCAAAATTGTAATATCATTGAGTCAAAAGATGTCTACAATTTAGTCAGGTATAGTTTCACATTATTTTCCAGAATGGTTGGACTAATTTATAGTTCAACAAAGTGCCTACCTTCCTACATCCCTTCCAACAATGGCTATCTTTGTCTTTTGCCTTATTTGGCCGTCTATTGAGTGTGAATTGTTTATGAGAACACTTGCATTTGTCTATGGGAGTTAAGATAAATGTTAATCTAAATAGACATAAGTATTATTTTGCATTAAAGATGGAAGGCAGATAAAATAAACTAGCAGGAGTTGGAATACATAAATGATTTTTATATCAAAAACAAGAAAAACGTATTTTAATCCAGGTCTTCCATCTATCTCTTATTCAAAAATGACCCCTTTGAAGAGGTATTCGAAACACATCTGAAAACAATTATATCCTTATTCTTTACTTCTTTACAAAATCCTCATTCATTCCAGGAAGAAACAACTTAGAGAATGAAGGGCAATATTTTACCATCAGACTGACTGGTGACTTTATGTCATCTTATGATTAAAGAGAACAAGTTGTTAGTCATTCCAGTTTTCCCGGAATATGGAATTGTAAGTATTTCTTTCCCCTTAAATTCACATTAGACTGTTATGACCCTGTCTAAGCTCTTCTTACTTCCTCCTTGAACTATTGTAATGGCCTTCCCTTATGTCTCCTTCCAGTTTCTCCCCCTTCAATTTACCCTGTTAACCCCCACAGATTAACCTTCTTAAAGCAGCACTTTGTTCTTACAGCTCCTTTGGTCAAAATGCTTTATTGGCTTCTCATTACCTATCGAATAGAGTCCAAACTTCCTATCCTAACATTCAAAGCCCTTTATATATTTTCCCAGTCTAATTTGCTACTCCTCCTCTGCATATTAGCTATGCTGTAGCCAAACTGATCTATTCAACAGTTCCTCAACCTATCTCAGACTTATCTATCTTTATTCATTATATTCCTTTGGCCTAGAATACCCCTTCCCTTATTTAAATCTGTCAAAATTCTCCCAGTTCATCAAGGTGAAACTCAAAATACCACTCAAAGTACCACCTTCTCTATGAAATTTTTTCTGATCATTTCTCTCTCTGTCTCTCTCTCTCTGTCTCTGTCTCTCTGTCTCTCTGTCTCTCTCTCTCCCCACCCCCTGCCCCATAGTAGAGTCTGGATCATGCATACTCACTTCTTTTGTCACAAGTAACACATTTACATGCATGTGTTATTACCCTATTTAAATGCTTAGTTTTTTTTTAAGGGCAGGAACCATGTTTAATATATCTTCGAACTGAAGCCAGGAAATTTGCTTAAGGTCACAGAGGATATTAGCGGCAAAACCCAGACAAGAAATAATCACTCTCTATGATAACATGTCTGCTTCCCCTAGCAGGTCCTCAAGAAATATCTGCTTAACAAATGAATGAATGATTCATGGCTTCCTCAAACTTTGATTAAGAATCACAGATTATTTGGACATGAGGCTCAGACAATACGTTAGTCCAACCCTATACTCTAAATAACTGATAATATGATTATCCTATGCAATATCAATCCCCTCCATCCCCAGGATGTCATCATACATCTTCTGCTTGAACATCTTCAGTTAGAAGGAAATCTCTATCTCATCAAAGCAATCTTTTCTATTTCTAGGCAGATTGTCTTCCCTACGTTATGTGATAGGCGCTATTGTTGTTCTCTTTTGTATCTTCTCCTGATACATAAAGTTAGATTCCCCAGAATCTTTTAATTCAGGTAAATATTTAAGGAAATAACCTAAGAACAATTCTTATTGTAGAAAACAAGTCAACTGATGACTCAAATGGTCTAGGATCTGGCCCCAGTTTTGACTAGCCATTTACAAAGGGATTCATACCCTAAAAAGGCAGCCTACAAGGTTGCTTTTCTCCTCTGGACACATGAAAAAAAAGAGATGCCTTCTTTGAATAATTATCAAAAATTATGATCAGAAGTCGGAGAAAAATATTTTATATAATGCCAAGCATGAAAAGGCTAACCACCAGAAAAGCGGCAGGATTCCCTGCTGGATCAGGTTTTATGATCACAGAATCATAGATTGAGTTTCTTAGAGCTATTAGTCTGAATAAAATTGTATGGATGCATACATGCTGAAATGTGAAAGAGTGATAAGAGTAAGATCAGGATAACCAGGAAGAAATTTTTCCATGCATATTGCATGTGACCTTATTGTCATTGCCAAGGGACTATATGGGACTTTTACGCAATCATGCTAACAAAATTTTGGTAGAGGAATGCTTTACTTCTTTTTGAACGTTACTGAATCAAATCCTCTGGATCTCAGCTGGTTCCATACCAAAACTTATCATCTTGTCACTAGTGCTGAGCTGGTTCAGGAAGTTAGTTCAAAAGGATTTACTAAGCATTTACTATATACCAGGCACTGTACTAATTTCTCCTCCCATTAGGGGGAGACAATTTGAAAACAACTGTGTATATGCAAGCAACATACAAGACAAATTGGAGATAATCAACAAAGGGAAGTCTGTGGCATCAAGGAGGATTAGGAAAAGATTCTCAAAAACAGTGGGATTTTAGCTGGGACTTGAAAAAAGTCAGGGAAGGCAGAGTACTAAAATGAGGAAGGAGATTATTTCTGGTAGAGGGGACAGCTAGAAAAAATGTTCAGAGTCAAGAGATGGAGTGTCTTGTGAGAGAAACAGTAAAGGAGACTGGTGACTTTAGATTACAGAGGCAAGATGTAAGAAGAATGGAAAGGTAGGAAGGTGCCAGGTTATGAAGGACTGCTAATTAGATGTTATATTTGATTTTAGAGAATAAGAAATCACTGGAGTTTGTTGAATAGGGGATGACACGGTCAGATCTACACTTTAGGAAGATCACTTTGACAGCTGAATAGAGGATGGACTAGCCTGGGGAAAAATTTGAATAAGGGAAACTAACCAGCAGGCTGTTGTAATAGCCCAGGAGTGAGGTGATAAAGAGTTAAGAAAAAAAAGTCCAAGGAAAAGAAATGGTGGCTTTAATTATACAACACCTTCTCATGATTTTTAGCCACAGAAAGGAGAAGAGGTAGGGGATGACAGCTAGTGGGGATGGGCAGATCAAGCGGGGATTTTTTATATTATTATGGAGGAAATATGGGCATGTGTGTAGGCAGTAGGGAAGCAGTCATTAGACAGAGACCAAATGAGAGAAGGAAATTATCGAAGGATCATGGAACAGAATGGAATCACTTGATCAGCACCATAGGTAGGGATCTGGAAGAAGTCATTGACCTACTCAGCTGAAATCTACCTTCTAGGCATCTTAAGTGAATTATGCTTTCTGAAAGTATACAGAACATGTGTAGTCTCTCTTCAACACAATAGTCCTTCAAAAATTTATAGCCAATGATTATGCTCCAACCCTACCCCTCCCAGAAAAAAAAATTCCCCCTTCATCCCCAGTTCCTCTGATTCTTTCAAGTATAATAAAGTTTCTAGGTTATTTACTTACTATCCTGATCAATCTTCTCTAGACAGTTCCATTTTCCCAGAAATGAATTTTAAAATTTACTTTAAGCAAGAATGCAATATAATATTCCACATACATATCGCTATACTGGCTCAAGATATGATGGGACTTTTTTTGTTTCAAACATTATTTATTAGTGGCATCTAAGATTATATCAAATACATTAAGATATTGATATGTTTTGTTTCACATTGCAGCATGGTATAGTGGATAGAGGATGGGCCCTAGGGTCAGAAAGACCTGGATTTGAGTGCTACCACTGACAATCCTGTTGTGAAACACTGTATAAATCATTTCACCTCTCAGTGCCCTCAGACAATTTTTTTATAGGTTGTTGGGGCAGGTAGCAGTTGGGATTGAAGAGGTTGTTTCTTTATTGGAAGTTCCCTATAGAATGAAGTCACAGGTACAGTCTAAATTTTTACATAAACATATTATATATTATGTTATACATTACATTATAGTATATTAATATGATATTCTACTATGCTATACTATATCATATATATTACCTATATGTACATATGTCTACATATATGTATACCTGTATAATATCACATATAAATAGTATTTTGAAAAGTTTTAAGAACTATGCAAATAGAAGTTACAATACTTATAACTAGCATTTATATAGCACTTCAAGATATGCAAAGCACTTTTACATATGTTAACTTATTTGATCCTCACAACAACCATTTTATAGATGAAGAAAATGAGACAGAGAATTTAAGTGATTTGCCCAGGGTCACATAGTTAGTAAGTGTCTAAGATAGGATTTGAATTCAGGTCTTTCTGACTTCAAGTCATCCACTCTATCTGCTGTAACACCTAGCTGCTTTCTGAAGGAATGAAGTTATCATTATACATTGGTAGCTACACCAGTAATAAAAGCATAGTACTAGAAGTGAAGGAAATTAAGATATCTTCTCAGCTTTGCTACAACATAGCTTTGTGACCTTGGACAATTAACTTTACACCTGGAGGCTTCAGTTTTCTTATCTATAAAATGAGGTAGTCGGATTTGACAACTTCTGAAGTCCTTTCCAGATGCTAAGATGCTCATTTTAATTCTCATTTTACAAATACAGGTTACTTGAACAGATTTACTGTTTGGGTTTGTTTCTTGCCCCCACCCTCTCCCTAACTTTATGTGAATGAATATATGGGTAAATATAAAAACTATAGAGAATCCTGGTTAAATGTTACCCAGACCAAATATTTTTTTAGTATTCTTTACTATGCTTCTAAATATTTAATAGATTATTAGTAGATGCAAACATAGGAGACACTATTTCACATTTGCATGTTAATGAAAATCTATGAATTATACATTATTTGCTCTGTAGAGGAGTAGAAACAGTATTCATTTTTTATGGCCATAAAAACTTAGATTGTCTTCTGAAACACGAATCAAATCCCCTTCTGAAATAGGGCCAGGGAGAAAGATCTGCAGATTCTCTGAAACAATTGCCGGGGAAATTAGATAGATTTGTTTGTGCCGCTTTGCAACACGCGAGTGTGAAAGTTCATTTTAAACAAAATAGTTTTAATAATGTCATTACTAATGTATATTTGGTCATCACTAAAAAATGGAGTTTTAATATAAATGCTTCATTTTAATAAACGGCAGAGGAAGCAGGTTGCCCTGAGTCAGCAGGAAGCGGTTATACACCAGAGAACAGACTGATTGTGTTAGATTCATCCAGAACACTGAACAGCACACAGACAGTCCAAGAAAAAACAACTGGCTTTATTCAAATGATTAGACTTACTGCTGCTGGGTAGTGAGATTCACACATTCGCCTATTATTTCTTGACCTTGTGCCAAAAACTCCCACTTACAGTAATAATTAGAATTAGTGTTTCCAGTGCATGCCTCCATCTTCCTAACAAACACTGAAGAAATGTGGCTTTTTTCAAAATATGCTGTTAATTAAACTTTTCTTTATGTGCTTGATTAATACAGTTCAATTTTCCTAACTCTCTACCAATATGCCCATCTATATCCACCTTATGTTGCTAAATTAATTTGAATATCATGAGTACGACTGTCAATCCAAAAGCTTAAATAATAAAAAAATCCAATATTTTCCTCTGTCTCTCATTAACACTGAAGAATCTATTTTTTTGACAGGGTTTCAGATGTAGGGCTTTCTTTGACTGCTGTCATGCTGAAATTGGAGCATTTGTGGTGTAGTAAAGGAGAAAACCATAAATACTTCAAAGGTTCAGTCACAAATGCTTTAGAATTAACATATAGTACAAATTGTGGTGCCAGCTATTTTAATGAGAAACACAGTTTCCTGGATGGGTCCAGAAGGGGCTATAAAATCTTCATGGATAGAAGTAGAGTGCTTGTCTACATTGTCTGTCTGACATACCACCCCATCCCCCTCTGTGCACTCAGCCAATATGGCCATGACGGGGCTATGCCAAGGGAGAGGTGTGCCATATTTATGTATTTAGTGATTCCTCTAGCACTACAATTATTGCTGAACAAGAAAACTAACTACATACATCCATGGAGCTTACCTAGAAATGGCAGAGCCCAGTGGGAAATCACACTAGCATCACAAGGTGTGGAAAAACAAATGAGATTTTTTTAAAGAATCAGAACTTAAAAAAAAAAAAGTTTCAGAGAATAAATGTGATTGCTGAATTACGTATGATCTTAATATCTCACAAGAAGGGTACATCAGTTAAAGTTATAGTTCTGTCTGATGATCTCCATAACAAAGATCATTGTCAAAGACAAAACCATAGTCAAGGCAGCTTTGGTTGGGAAGCTATAATGATAACTGTTGGCATTTATAGAAACACTTTATGATGATAAAGTACTTTACATATATCTCATTCAATCTTCATATCAACCTTGTGATGTGGGTAGCATAAGTATTATTTTGTACTCATTTTATAGGAAAGGAAACTGAGTTTTAAAGAGATTAAGTATTTGCCAGAAGTCACACCGCTTACAGCTATCAGAACTGGAATTTTAATTCAAGGCTTTTGAATCCAAATCTAAGTGCCTTTCCATTATACCACATTGCTTCTCTATGTGTGGGAAACTCTACTTTTAGACTCTTTCTTTCTACCTTCTCCTAACTTAACTCTTGTGAGAACTCCTCTTTCCTATTACAGTAGACTCAGGCAAGTATCTTCATGCTAACCCCTCTTTGATCAGGGCTCTGCACTACTGGGATTGGTTACCGAGTTAGGAAACTTAATTCTCTAATTCTGTAACTTTTCTAGCTCCTTGGTCACCATCAAAGTTTACCTATCCAAGGCCACATTTCCTTGAAAAGCTTTTCTATCTGAGAGGTGGCACTCTCTGATCTGATCAACCAAATGTTGCTAAAATGCCTATGTTATCCCTCCCAGGTTTATTGGAGCTGTAAGATACAGAATGCTGGATCTGGAATCAGGAATACTTGGATTCAAATCCTGTTTCTAAGACTACTAAGCTATGTGCCATTGAGCAAGTCACTCAAATTCCCTGAGCTTCATTTCCTCATCTGTAAAATTAAAATGATTACAGCACCAATTTCACAGTTGGGAGGGAACAAATAGATTGATAAATGTAAAGTGCTTTTGCAAACCTTAAGGTATTATATAAATTTCAGCTATTATTATTTTAACTTTGGCCTTTTGAGACAGGAAGTCTAATAGTGGAATGTGATAGTCCATTAGGAGAGGCCTTGGGATAGGTGAGGCCTTGGGCACCTCACAAATCAAACTACATAAAATACATTTACTTCACCCAGTACTGCCTTATCTATCAACTCAGTTGTCCATGGGATTTGTGGTCAGATAGTTCTCAAGTAAGCCAATTTCAACATTTTATACAACTCTATTTCCATTTTTAGTAGTGTTATTTAATGCTTTTGTTTAATGTTGATTTTAATCAGTAGGAGGTTAAAAAGTTTATGATTAATGAGGAATCTATTTTTCACTCGGTACATGCAAGCCAATAGTGGACAATAACGTTAATCACTTTAATACCATCTATCTATCTCTTTATCTATCTATAAATATATGTGTATATAAACAAAGCTACTGTACGATAAGAGAGCCTGTCTGAATAAATGACTGGAATTTAGCCTTCTGTGTGACTTTTATAGGACTCAAATCTTATAGATTATTTCAAGGGGCAAAAACAGTGATTGCCTTAGAAAAATACAGCAGCTTAAGTGATCAAAACTTAAAAATGAGTAGATATACCCCTGAAAAGACTCCCTATATGATAGCCAGTTTCAATGAGAGTTATTTCATTACCATTGAGGCGGCGTTTTAGAATAATCAACCAACTACCAGAAGAAGGGGGGGAAAATCCCTGACAGCTCAAAATCTGTGGCTCAGCCATTTTAGTAATTAACCACAGAATTTCCAGATGATAAGGCAGGAAGCAAGTTATGTCGTGAAGAAATTGCCCTCTGGAGAGAAGGGGGAAAAGCGATTGTGAGCTTGACAGAATAACCTTCCACCGGCATGCACCGCTCTCTTCCCCTACTAGTTCGAGGAATTCCAAGCACCCTTCTGTAAATCATCATCTTCAATCTATTTATTATCTTCCAGGCCAGTGCACAACACTATCTGTTACACTTGGGCACCAGCAATATTACAAGGTGGGCTCCAGGGATAAGAGACAGCCAGCTCTGTACACATCTTCTGTATGAGTCACGTCATACAGAAAAGGAGGTTTTGTTCAGGCTGTACCTACTGTTGTCAGTAATTAACGTGAAGATATTAGGTTTCAGATACAGATTCCTCATCCTTCCCCCAAGCAACATGATTCCAACCATCCAGTCTCACATGTTTTTCCTCAAAGGCCTAGGGGTCTGTCTTGGAACACAATGGATCTGAGAAAATATCGTTTTCCTTCCATTGGCTTCAAAGAAGCAGTTCAACAGGGTTTTATAATCAGTGACATAAACACCACGAACAAAACTAATGTTACTTTTGTCCTGTTGCTGACAAAAGATGAGTGCTGGTTTTGTGTTACCCACAAACCTACCAAAAGGGGACAGGACCTTCTGGCTAATGTCTGGCACCAGGTATAAGATTCCAATTCAAGGAACAGTTACTAAGTTCTGACCAAATACAAGGAACTATAAAGGTAGGGAGAGGGTGGGGATGGAGGCGGTGTTACAGAGACAAAAACTGAATATTCCTTGCCTTTGCAGAGTTTTCATTCCCTGGAATGGTATGCCTCAATCAATCAGAAAGCATTTATTAAGCACATGCTTTGTGCCAGGCACTACATGAAGCACTGGTGAAACAAAGACAGAAGTGAAACAGGCCCTGGTCACAAGGAGCTTATGTTCTATTTGGGGAAATAACAAATGGTTTCATAAATTAAGACAAAATAGATTTGAGGTGATTTTTTGGGGGGGGAAGGTACCAATATCTGGAGGATCAGGAAAAGCTTCTGGGAGACAGTTGCTCTTTACCTGAGTCTTAAAGGAAGTGAGACTGTAAGACATGAAGGGGAGGAGGCAGTGTCTTCAATGCATGAGGTATAGCTAGCCAAAAAAAAAAAAAAAAAAAAAAGGATGGGGATGAGAAATGGAGTGCTATGTATGAGAGACAGCCAAGCCAAATTTGCATATATTGATAATAGAAGGTGAATCAGGGATTCATTAGCAAATCAGAATATGCCATTTTACTCAGAGCCAGGGAGCTCATGACAAAATATAAAGAAATAAAAATAGAGCTCTTCAAAATGAAACCAAATTCTTAGTTGCAGAAAATCGTCTCATTTGGAATATTGCAGCCATCTCACTTGTCTCTCTGCATCCAGACCCTTCCCCTCTCCAATCCCACCTCCACTCTGTTGGCAAAATAATGTTAGTGTACCACCTAGCTAACCCTGTCACTGTCTTGCTTAACAACCTTCAGAGACTCGTGATTGTCTTTTGAATGAAATTAGAACTTTAGTCTTGCCATGATATCCCTCCAGTATACCCTTCTAGTATTATAGAATATTGTTATTTATTATGCCTCTCTGTTCCAGACGTACAAAAACTCTAACTTGTTTCCCAAACTTCACATGTGGTTTTTTGCCTCTATCCATAAACACAGGCCATATCACATGCCTCAGCTGTACGCTTTGCTCATCTCTGCCTTCCAGAATAATTATGCTTTCTTCAAGGATCACCTTAGCATGTCTCACTATGCCAGCTCAAAATAGCCTTTCTTTCCTCATTTAAATGGAGCATTTAAAAATTTTTTCATTACTCCCCACTGAGCTCTATCTATCTATCTATCTATCTATCTATCTATCTATCTATCTATCTATCTATCTATCTATCTATCTATCTATTATATTTAGTTATTATAAATATGTTATTTATTATTAAATATTATTCTTCTCTTCCCACCAGTGAAACATTAACTTCTAATTTCAGGAACTGTATTGCTTTTATTTTTTGTATTCCTTGTGCTTACCATAGTACCCTGCACATTGTAAACACTTATAAATGTTCTCAGAAAGAAGCTGGAATTTTGTCTTCACCTGGAACTAATATTAATCACTTGTACTTATGTAAAGAGGCAGCACTTCTGTTCTGGGTGGAGGTAAACAAAAAGATAATAGAATTTTATTGCTAGAAGAGGGTTATGCTGAAGCCAGCTCTAACCAATCAGCTCCCAAGAGCCAATTATTATATTTCCAGCGTGAGCATTTACATGTTGGAAATCAGAAAATGTTATAAATCACGGCTCAATTTATTGTTTTGTTAGTCGTCTAGACAAAGTTATGGAGAAAATATTAATAATGCAGATTAAACTTTTAAGTGTGTTGTGCCTATAATTTTTTTTTCCAGCTGGTAGATAAACATTTACCAGTCCGCTTCTGCTGTGAGATAAGTATAAGGAAAGGAATACAGCCCAGGTGCTTAATCTAATCTGCACTTCATTTTTTGGCACTCAAAGAGTATCACAGAAGCAAAGTGTATATTCTTATCCTAGCTTCCTATGGGATTTTTTTAGGAGAAGGGCATGATCCTTGAAATAGATTTCAGTGGCACAGTTTTATGGTCAATATTTAAATGGTAATTACTTGGAATTATTAAAATCTAAGTTTGATACTTGTGGAACTATGAATTTTGAATTAGAACCAAAGAAAGGGGCAGTTAAAAAGAATGAATATTTTGCTATTAGCACTATACCCCAAGGAGGTATATAGACAGAAATAAAAGTGTCTTATACACCAACATATCCACAGCAGCACTTTTTGTGGTATCAAAGAATTGGCAACAAAGTAGATGCCCATGGATTGGTGAATAGCTTAACCAATGATGGTCCATAGATGTACAAAATGTTATTGAGCCAGAATAAAGGATAAATATAAAGGATTAAGTGAAGCATGGGGAACACATGAACTGATACAGAATGAAGTCAGCAGAAACACTAAAACAACAGACTTGATGACTACAATCATGCAAATGAGAAAAAATGGATTTTTTTTTCCTCTGTGCAGACATAGGGGACTAGGAGTGTGGAATATTGTATATTTTCTCAGACATGGTTGGTGGGTTTGTTGATTTTGTTTAGCTATTTTTCTCTTTTTTATTCTTTATTACAAAAGATAGTTTGCTGGGTACGGGAAAGAGGAACGATTCATTCAGAAATGTAAATAATGTGAAAATGGAAGACATCAATATATTTTAAAAGAATATGACAGTACTACATGTTATGTACCAAATGTTCCTGTAATTATTAAATAGGGTGGCTAAAAAAATAGATAGGCTAAAAAAAAAGAATAGACTTAGTCTTAGTCTGGGGGCATTATATTGGCTTTTGTTGGCTGCCTGACCAATTGTGGTAGCTATTGACTTCAAGACTGTGCACTGAGGTTGTGGGCTTTCTAGAATTTGAACTTAGTATATCATCCTGCCTCAAACTGCATCTGCCCTTAAAATCTGCCCTGGTAGTGGACATTTATAATTTGCTTTGAAGGATATCAACCAAATGTACTCTCTCTCTGTCTCCTCTCATGTCCTCTCCTCTCCTCTCCTCTCATTTAACATACTACACTGGACTTTATGAGCAGGTGTACTACAAATTTGTGATATACAAATAAAAAAACAGGTAAGTGAATGAATTAAAGATTGCACAAATATATAACTAAATATATACATAAATGATTAAATAACTCAATGAATAGATGAATAAATGCATGAATGAGGGCGTTGGATGGAAAAGCTGCAAGTACTTTCTATTCCTCTTGGGTGTGTTTGTCATAGCATGCTCTCTGTAGAAATCTGCCTGTGTTGGTGTAGGAAAATACTTGGGAGGCTGCGAGCATCAGGGAAAATTGGCAGGAGAATTGTAAAGATATTGGAGCAACCAATTACTTTGTCACTGGTAATCTCAGTATATCCTCTAAGCAAGTTGTATCAGAATAGTTCTTTCTAAGGAGACTTTCAGTCCACACCTATGAGGAGGATAAAGTGAACCACAGCTTCCCCTCTGACTTGGAATATTTTACCAGGATAACTGATGGTGTCCAACCTCAGTGTTGGAGTCATCTTTGATTCCTCTTACACATTTTCATTTTATACATGTTTCTTTTTTTAAAAAATTGTCAATTTTCTATATTGCATGTGAACTTTAAAGGTTGTTATTATTTCCTTCATTGATTTGGAGCATAATTTCTTATAATTGTTAAAGAGTTTCAAATTCTTTTGGGAATTATGTTCCTATCCTTTGATCACTTATCCATTGGGGAATGACTTTTGGTTTTATGTATTTGTTCCCTGTATTTGTATTAGTTCCCTGTATACCTTAGATGTCAGTCATTTATCAAACTTATTTGATGCAATTCATATTCCCTTTCCCCTATTAACTACTCTCTTTTAATTCTAGTTGCATTAATTTTGTTTATGGAAAATCTTTTCAGTTTCATGTGAGATTTTTTTTCTTTTGTCATTGTCTCTTCCCTTAGCCATAGTTGTTAAAGGTACCAAATCTAGTCCTCTTCTAATTCTTTTCATCATATGACCTTTATTGTTTGAGGCATGTTCCATTTTAAAATTATTGTGGTATAAAGTAGAAGATGTTTTTATAAACAATTTATAGCAGCGTTTTCTAGTTTCCCCAACAATTCTTTTGAAATGAAGTTCTTACTCAAGAAGTTTTTGTTCTTGAGTTTACTGGACACTGAGTTACTAAGCTTAGTTGTTGATGATTCTTCCTTATTTCCTCTGTCCCATTGATACAGTTTTCCATTTTAAACCAGTATCAATTTGTTCTTATGATTTATATTTTATAGTAGAATTGAGGTCTAGAAGAACTATTATACCTTGTCTTTTTTCATTAACTTTCTTCTTATTCTTCCATATTATTTTTTGTTATTATTTTATTTATCTAAAATATCCCTTTGGTAGTTTGATTGGTAGAACAGTAAATCTATGAAATAATTTGGTAGTATTATAATTTTTATTGGCATGGTCTACCATGGGTATTGAATACTGTCCCTCCACTCCCCCCCCATTCTTTATTTCCTCAAGGAATGTTATGTAATCGTATCTATACTGGTCTTTATTATACCTTGGTCAATTGACTCTCAGATAGTTTACGTATTTTGTAACTATTTTGAATGGAACTTTCCTTTCATTTTGCTTTCCTGCATTTTTAATTCTAATGTAGAATTTCTATTTATTTCTATGGGTTAATTTTTTCTTTCTCTTCCTCTGCTGAATCAATAAATTTTTCCTTTTCTGATTCTCTATGATTTTCTAAAGAAGCCATCATATTGTCAAAAAAATAGAGATAGTTTTATCTCCTCTTTTCCTGTTTTCCTTTCATTTATTTCTCTTGTTTTGTTTTTACAGTTAGTATTTCTAGAACTATTTAAAATGATGAGAAAATGTGGGACCTGTGCTTTATTCCTATATTTATTAAAAAAAATTCTAATGTTTTCCTATCTTCTATAAGACTAGCTTTTGATTATACACACCTAGTTTTCATAGAAGCAAACTCCATGTGCTCTCAGGGACATATGGCCTTGCATTTCCTACTAATTATTCCTAAAACTTTGGTCTCTTTTGTAATGAAGAACAATAGGAAAAACTCCCAAAGAGTTTTTTTTTCCTAAACCAGGAGATCAATAACAAAATATTTCTATATATCACTGTGACTATATATGATACATGGATGATTATGAATGTTTGTGCATATTTGCATGTCATTAAATTGAATGTAACACTGAGCTTAGTCAACCATAGAAATTCTCAGGATATTCAGTGGATTCTTACAGAACTAGTGTCCCAGTTTATTGATATAAAAAGCAGGAGGGAAATTTAAGTGCGAAATGGGATTAGTAAACATGGATTGGGGCAATGAAAAATTTGCAACCAAAAAATAGTTTCTGTGGCATATTGTTGTTCTTAGGAGTAATACTGTTAGTTCATACAATTGAATCATAATGGTTATCTAGTATAAAGCTTTGCCTGATGTCCTTTGCAAAACCTCTGATGTGTTTTTTTTTAATCTATCACTTATTTCCAATCTCTCTCAGTCTACTGACTGTTTCCCTACTGTCTGCAAACACGCCCTATCTCCTTCATCCTCAAAAAAACTTTCAGTTTTCCTTCCATCCCTGTCATCCTATGTCTCATTTGCACTTTGTGGCTAACCTCTTTGAAGAGGCCACCTACAATATGTGCCTCCACTTCTTCCTTTAACTCTCTTCTTTTCTTTAGTAATTTATTTATTTTTAGTTTTCAACATTCACTTCCACAAGATTTTGAGTTCCAAATTTTCTCCCCATCTCTCCCCTCCCCCACCCCAAGACAGTGTGCATTCTGAATACCCCTTCCCTCAATCTGCCCTCCCTTCTATCACCCCCTCTTCTCTTATTCTGTCTTCCTATTTTCCTGTATGGCAGAGTTGATTTCTGTACACCATTGCCTATATATCTTGTTTCCCAGTTACATGTAAAAATAATTTTTAACATTCATTTTTAAAACTTTGAGTTCCAAATTCTCTCCCTTCCTCCCTCCTCATCCACCTTCATTGAGAAGGCAAGCAATTTGATATAGGTTATACACGTGCAGTCATGCAAAACATTTCCATAATGGCCATGCTGTGAAAGACTAACTATATTTCCCTCCATACTCTCCCGCCCCCCCCATTTATTCTCTTCTCTCCTTTAACCCTGTCCCTTTAACTCTCATCTTAACCCCTTACAATATGATTCTGACCTTATCATTTTACCAAAAGTATTCTCTCCAAAGTTACCAATGAGCTCTTAGTCGTCAAATCTAATGGTCTTTTCTCAGTCTGCCTTGACTTCTGCAGTCTTTGACACTGCTGATTACCCTCTCCTCCTTGATATTTCTCTCTAGGATTTTGCTGCACACCACTCTACTCTCTCCTGTGTCTCCTTCTATCTATCTGACTGTTCCTTCTCAATCTCTTTTATTGGATCCTCTTCCAGATCACTACCTTCTAGTTGTAGGTATTCCACAGGGTTCTATCCTGGGCTCTTTTCTTTTCTTTATACAACTATGGGTAATATCATCAGCTTCCATCGATTTAATGACCATCTTTCTGTTGATGATCCTATCTCAAATCTACGTGCCTATCTTGTCCTTAACCTCTGTGATACACAATAAACTAAAATGGTTCCCTATCACTTGCAGGATCAAATATAAAATTGTCTCTTGGGCATTCATAACCTATCCTCCTCCTACCTTTCCAGTCTTCTCTCACCTTACTTTGCACCACATATTCCTTGATCCAGTGATGCTGGCCTCCCGGCTGCTCCACAAAAAAGATAATCCATCTCTTGGCTCTGGGCATTTTCTTTGGCTCTCCTCCATGTCTGGAATGCTCTCCTTCCTATTCTTTACTTACTGCCTCCCTTGACTGCCTTTAATTCCCAACTAAAATATCATCTTCTACAGGGAGCATTTTCCAACCCCTCTTAATTTTAGTGCCTTTTCTCTGTTGTTTCCTATTTATCCCCCAAATAGATTATAGCATATAGCTCATAGTATACTTGCTTATTTATTACCTCCCCCTTTAGATTATGAGCTTCTTGAGAGCAGGGACTATTTTTGGCCTCTTTGTTGTGTATCTCTAAAAGCTTAGAACAGTGCCTGGCAAATAATACATGCTTAATAAATGTTCACTGACTGAATATCTACATAACTGAAGTGGTGATAGATTCACTATCTAAAAAGATCAGGATCACAGAATTAGAGCTGAAAGATTCACCTTTAGCTCCACCTCCTCATTTTCAAATGAAGATACCTGTGTCACAAGTGGTGAAGTTATTCAAAAAGTTGGTAGCAGAGGTAGGATTGGAACCCAGGCCCTCTCACTCTAAAACCAATAATCTTACCACTGAATCATTTTGTGCCAGACTCAAAAACATCAACAAATTTTTTTTAAAAAGATCTAAATAATGAATTCAATCCTGAATAAATCATAAACCCAAAACTTTTTATTAATAAAATAAAAAATATAAACTTTGAATAATTAATAATAAGTTGTTTGTCCTGTGACCCCTTATGATTTCTTTTGTTTCGTCACCTGTTTTTGCTGATATTAGCCAAAGGTCTTGATACATTCTTCTTCTGGTTCAAACTGTTCCCTATGACTGAAACTTCTTCCCTCTTAAATTAATGGATTTTTTAATGCTTAAATTGATAGTCCCCAAATTCATCTCTCAATCTAAAGAGTTTGTAATGACCTTTTTTTGGACTTCTTACTTTATTTTGTACCTCTCTAAGGATTTTACCAGGTATTATTGTGTATTATTTATATGCATATGTCCTCTATCCTTATTAGACTGTAAGCTCCTCTATTCAGTTATCCATGGGAGTTTGAGAGCCCTTATGTACATTTTAGAGGAGGTAGAGAAATGGAAGAAGAAAAGCTGAATTGTAAGAGGCTAAATTAATGGCTCTGCGATGATTAGCAGTAAGCCGTATTAGATAACAGAGAGGAAAATGAAAGAAGAAGGAGGAGGAGGAGGAGGAGGAGGAGGAGGAGGAGAAGGAGAAGAAGAAGGAGGAGGAGGAGGAGGAGGAGGAAGGGGAGGAGGAGAGGAGGAAGAAGAGGAGAAAAAGAAAAGCCACACAATGACTCTGTAGCATTGCCTACATTTGGAAAGGTTTATTTATGGCCTAATTGCAAAAAATAAAGGGTAACTGATGGACACCAGGGGTATCTGATGGGTACCAAGATGGAAACACAGACAGGAGGTAAGGCATGTGGTGCTTCATCTGATTGCCAAGCTGAATGGAACATATATGAATTTGCCTTGGTACGTTATCCTGAAAAAACAAAAAAGGTCAGGGGCTTTCTTGTTTTCACTATGAAAATGTTAAGGAAGCTGGTTTTAGAGGTACAAAGCATTGGAAATATGCCAGAGTAGTAAAAAAAAATTGTCACACCACAAGATCCATCCAGAATTCTTGGCAAGGTTTAACTAGTGATCCTTTGGGGTGGTTTCCTCCTGTGCCGACTGGCCAAACTGAGCTATGCCTATATGATGATGGAACTAGGGTTCAACAATAGTAAGAAAGTACATAATATTTGTATATCTATAAATATATGCATAAGTATATATGTATATAAAGAGATAGCTATAGATACATACACACATATAAATACATATACATGTAAACACAGATATTCATGTATATATATGTGAATCTATATATATGTAAAATTTCAAGGGACTCCCCCAAATCTCAAATAGACTGTGCTCTTCTCCTTTTCATTTGCATTGCCTTGTCATTAACTTTCTTCACTGTCCTTTCCACTGCTACACTTACCAGAACTACCATAATGAAAAAACAAAAACAAACCAAAACCAAAACAGCAATGCATGTCAAGAGGATTCTACATAATCTTTGAGTTCTGCTACTAACCAACTGTGTGACAATCAAGTTAATTTAATTTTCTGGATCAGAGAAACATGCTATCGCAGAATTGGAAGGGACCTCAGAAGCCATCTAATCTACCCCATTCCTGAATAAAAAGCCACCCCATAGCATCCCAGACAAATGATTTTTTGACGTTTTCTTAAAAACTTCAAGTGGGGCAAAAGCCACTATCTCTTGAAGCAGTCTATACTACATTTCCATTGATGTGATGGTGGAAGTTTTTTTCCCCTGAAATCATGTCTAAATTTTCTTTTCTGCAATGTCTTCCTTTTGTTTCTAGTTCTGTCCTATAGAACCAAATAAAAGAAATATAAACTCTCTTACAGGTGACAGATTTTCAAATACTTGAAGCCAGCTAACATTTCTTCTTCAAGTGCTTAATAATAATAATGATAATAATAACAATATTAGTAGTTATATAACACTTTAAGATAGATAAAGTGCTTTGGAGATAATATTACATCACTTTATCCTCATAATAACCCTTGGGCCAACTAGAAGACCTCTACCCTTTTGACCTAATCATTGAGTGATCAATGCCAGTGTGGGTAAGAGGACTTCTGGGCCCCCGCCCTCTTTTGCCTAATTATCATGACCAAACTTGGCATGGTAGAGATAACCTAATTATATGAAAAGCTCCCAGTTTATTTTTGTACCTCCAGACCACCCTCTACTGCCAAATATGAGGAGGCACTCGTCTAATGGCTACTTAGTCAGTGGAGATGACCTTTGCCTTGCCTATCATGTGACCACTTATGTTGATGTGTCATCTCTGGCCCTTTTGGAGAATCAAGATACAGGTCTATCAACCAATGAGATTCTGTATTGTACTCTACTTCATCTGCATCATCCTGGTATCAAGTACTATAAAAGTAAGACCCTAGATATAGGGGGCATCTCAGATCATGAGGAAGATCTGAGGTCCCATTTGTAAAAGTGGGCCATGTCCCTTTAATAAATGGTTATTGATTCAGAGCTCTGCCTCAGTTGTCTTTTATTGCAGATTGGATATTTTTGAGTGACAAAAGAGAAAACCAAGGTAGACAGAAATCAAGCGACTTCCCTAGGATGACACATTAAGTAAGTGGCTGACACTAAATTTTAATTCAGGTCTTTCTGACTAGATCTAACACTCTAACCACTACCACACCTTATTGCTTCATTTCATATGCTAAACATTATTGTTGCCTTTAAGCAGTTGCATGAAGTCAAAAGTCATCCTAGTTCATCATCCTGATTACTCTCCTTGGGACATTCTACAATTTATCAACATCCTCCCTAAAATATGCTACCCAGAACTGAAAAAAAAAATTTGAGGTGTCATTTCCCTAATCATAAAATGAAGAAACTGTGTGAGGTGACTTCTAAGGTCACTTCCAGTTCTAAAATTATATGATCATTTGACAAAAATAGAAATGTAATGTAATCAAGAAAGGAAATGTTCCTTTGTGAGGTTAATAATGTAAAATTGAGTGTCAGCATTGAGTAGTGGTTAGAGAGCTGGCCTAGAAGTCAGGCAGATCAAAGGTTCAAGGCTGACTTCTCCCTTTTAATAACCTGGACAGGTCATTTATCCTCTTACTACTTGAGGTAACTCACAAAAATTATAAGTTAGAGGAATTGGTGATCTGTATCTGTCAATGTAGTTTTAATACCAGGAGCTCAGCTCCTTAAATGGATAAAATTATAGGATTTGAAAAATCACCCCCCCAAACATGTATAATATACATACACTAATGTAGAGTTATAGAGATAGATGAAACCACAGGATACTCCACAATAAATATATAATTTATAGTAGCATATAAATTACTTGGGACAAAACAAAATAAATTTATCAAAAATACAATAAACTAGAAAATATTTTGCATCTTTAAAATATAATACATAATTTGTTTGTTTTTTGCTGTAACCATCACTTGTTCTATATGATTCCCCATTGGGTTTGTATGATTTTGATATATATTCTTTAATTTTTCATTATGAAGTCACACTTTTATCACACTGGACTGTAAACCTACCTTTGACAAATAGTCCATTTTTCCAAGTCTAGCCTTGATTATGACATAGAGGTTTTCAATGGGGTTGAAATGATGTGAGTCTTTAAAAACATATTTATTTTCATCTTTTAGACAAATTACTTAACCTTTTTTGATATGTCATGTTTTAAGGCTAAATTTTAGTATTCTATTTCCATTTAGAGATGTCTATAATTCCAGAACAATTCTACTTGTCAGTATATCAATACAATTATCAGATTCATCATTCTTTTAATGAGGACAAGACTGGTGGATGCATTGGAAATAAAAAAAATCCTCAAAATATTTTTGGGGTTGATGTTTTATAATCTAATGAAGATTCCCAGATCTTATAGGCATACTTGGATTTCTTCTTATTACAATTTTGATATAACCTTGAATGATTAAATCAGTTTCATATGTTAAATAATTGTCCTTTCCAGTTTTTAGCACTATAATCTTTGTATTATCTTTCCTGCTGACAATTTTTTAAAAAGAAATGGTTAGGGCCTTCAAAAAACCTCATTATTCTTCCAATTTCAAGTTTGCTTAAGAAGGGTTTGTAACCATACCTTTAGGTATTAGGTCCCTTTGAAGGCCTTTGCTTGTTTTCAGAGATTAATAAGGTTCTTTTTAAGGAAGTAGATAATTCTTCACACTATTTTTATTTTCAACCTCATTTTCCTTTGGAATTCCATGAAATTGATCTTGTTTTATTGTACAGTTGAATGATTCTTGAAATACTGGATAGAACAACACCAATTACTGCTGCAATATCCCTAACAGTGATTGAAGTGTACTCTTTAATAGCCAGAACATTTCAATGTTTGTTTGGAGTAATATATATTCTTTAAAAAACAAAGAAATAAAAACACAGCCATGAGCAACAAAACCAGTATGAATGCCATAAAATCCAGCACTAGGTAGAAAACTATTTAAGGCTGGGAAACCAGCTAAATTCAGTTTTATCTGTGTAAGGTCAACTGTTCAGAAGTTAGTCTAATCCAAGTAGAAGAAGACATACATGGAATTATTGTACAAAATAAAATTATAATAAAATCACTCATTGCCCAAGTGATTTTTAAATATATATTATATTATGCATACACATAAATATACATGTACACACACATATATGTGTGTGTATATATATATATATATATCTATCAGGACAGTACATATATTCATTTTTTTTACTGATGAAGCATATGTGTGTATATCAGAAGAGTACATATACATATATACACATATATAATTAGCAGGAGATATATATATATATATATATATATATATAATTACTAAAAGGTTTGTAGTAAAGTAGAAGAGTAAGATTGAACAACAGTTTGATGGGAGGGTACAGAGACAGGGTCAAAAATGGATTTGTTGTTTTAGTGTATGAAATCCCTGAAAGTATTTATAGGCAAAGAGCAAAGTGCTAGTAGTGGGGGCGGGGGATTTTAAGAGGAAAGTAAGGTAGATGAGAAATATATGGAATAAGGTACTCAGGAAGACAGAAGTGGATGGGATCAGAGAAACAGGTGGGATAAATATTAACTTTGGGGAAAAGGAGGGCTATTCATCCACTGAGGTCAGAAGGAAGGAGAAGAGAATGGGGAAAGACCCAGAAGTGTGGAGGAGGGGAGATGAGTTCACATCAAACCACCTCAATTTTCTCAGCAAAGTTGGAGGTGAGGTCATATGCTAAGAGTTGGGAGAAGAAGGGTCAGGGTTAAAGGCTTATTTCCATATAACTTAAAATGAATTCATTGTCACTTTTTTTCACTGAGTTTGCCATGGAAACAAAAGGTTTAAAATTACTGCTCATTTTTCGGTCTGTCCTCTTGAGTGTTTTCCTCTCTATGTCTTCAGCCAGTAAGACAAATAAACTTGCTTTCATAGTGCTGCATGTGCTCAGCCCCTGGAAAGCTTGGCAAGTGGGGGGCAGCCACTTTCAAGTAGATTTGTCTGAGGAATAGAAGGCCCACAGCTAGTTGAGGTGCTGCAGACACTATATCACCGGGGACACCTGCAGAGAAAATATGGTTCCATTTGAAAACAGCCTTTGTCTCACAGTATGCCTCCTTGAAATTACCTTAGGGCATCCTCTCAGAGACATAAATACTGCCAAAGGACCTCTCCAATGGGGGTAAGGGGTGAAAGGAAGCAAGCACAAAAGGAAAGGGACTCTCTCCACTGGAACTCAATTTCCAATTAGCTGAGTAGGGTCCCTTTCTTACCCTCTACCACTTCCCTTGGAATTTAAGAAAAAAAAAAACACTTAAATTTCTTCTACTGTATCAGATATTTCCACCAAAAAGATTACTTTGCTAAGACAAATTTGGCAGTCAGATTTTAATCCTCTGTAAGGAAGTGGGGGAAAAATATGAGAAAACTTTGATTTCTCTCATAGAGATTGAGGAGGAGAAACCAGACTGCAGATGACTCCCTTAGGTAAATTACAGTGTCCCCAAATTCCCTTCACTTGGAACAACCAGAAAATATTTCACTTGAGTCAGATTTGAATGAAAAATTGTAAAGCGCAAGCCTAGGAAAGGGTTTTCTTTTCTTTTCTCTTTTTTTTCTTTTTTGGTAGCAGTCAACAAATTATTTTAACCAAAAGGTTGTTTAGGTTCTAAATCAACCTTATTCCTTGTCTTTTTTTTTGCTCTTTTGAAAATAAAAATCTCATTTCCAGCTCATAAAGGAGCATTAGTTCTTATTATTCTATACATTAGAGGTCAACTGGTAATTTGTTCAAATCAAATTAGTGATTTTGCATTTAATTTAGTGATGAGAAACCCTGGAATTCAGTAGCTTTTTTTTCTGATAACCTTTAAAATATATTAATTTCAGCAGTGATTTACATTGGGCTTTATTTCCCACTGCTCCCACATCATCTTCTAAAGCAGAAATGCCCCCATGGTTTTTCAATTTGGTACCTAATCAGTCTAATATATTCTTCTTTTCTTCCTTTCATATTGTCTCCTAAATTTGATACTTCAATATTTGAAGAAATTGCACTAGGAAATCTCACATGGCTTTTTCCATTTCTGTGAACTTGTATAGGAATAAACATAGTAAAAAATATTTCATTGAAATAGGGATGTTACCAGCACAGCTGGTAGGGATAAAGAATGTAAAGATCATTTTAGCTAGATGACTTTTTAAAATTCTAGTAATTATAATAATTGGCAATTTAAAAAAATGATCTCATGAATCCATCAAAAGCACCTAATCTTAACCTTATATCAGCCTTCCCTGAAAATTGGCTGAATAAAAATAATTGGAGGTCTGACAAGGAATCAGGGCTTCAGAAATCAGAATAAGAAATAAGTGTCATGTCCTTGTACCATTAGGAAAGCAGAGACCCTTCTAGGTTAAAGGGTTGGTTAATCTTTCTTTATTGGTTCAGTATAAATGAACTGAGGGACTTGTCAGAATCGGTCATTTTAAAAGGGGTAGTAACTGCTGATGATAATTCACCCTCATTGAGGTTCCTTTGTTAATATGTAGCTTTGAATGTTCCACTAGTGAGAAAAGAGTAAGTGCTTGTATATTAGTTCCAATGAATAGGGTTAGGGAAGATGGAATGATTAGTATTTTCTCCCCCAACACCAAGTAAAGCTGAGGTGATGGAGAATCCAGGTTCTGGAAGAGGAAAGATGGTAGTAAGAAATCAGAAGGGAGTGAGAGGGAGCCTAGTTTAACCCATGTATTATACAAGGAATTGAGTGGGTTAATGAACGAAAGAAAGCCTAAGCTGAGTATTCAGAATCAGAAGGAAGAGTAGACAGAGAATTTCTAAAGGAGGAGTAGACAGAGAATTTCTATCAGGAAAACTCAGGAGCCAATAACAAAATTGTCATGGTCAGATTCCTGTGACAAGACCTCATATTTTCTTGCAGCTCATGGATCTGAGCTCCCACCCCACACCTTACTAGAGAGTTACAGGAATAAAAGGGGAAGCTCATTCATATGTCATCATTAGCAGCAGCAAAAATAAGAACACATATTTTAACCAGAATAGTTGAATGCATAGCATCCTAAACCTGGAGTCACAAAGACCCCCATTCAAAACTTGCTTCTGAATCTTGGAAAGACTTATATGAACTGATGCTGAGTGAAGTGAGCAGAACCAGGAGAACATTGTATACAGTAACAGCCATATTGTGCATTGATCAACTACAACAGACTCAGCTCTTCTCAGCAATGCAATCCAAAACAATTCCAAAAGATTTATTCTGGAAAATGGTATCCATATCCAGAGAAAGAACCATGGAGTCTGAAAGCAGATCGAAGCATACTATTTTCACTTTTTTATGGTTTTCCCCTTTTGTTCTGTTTCTTTTTTCACAATATGACTAATGGGGAAATACGTTTAACATGATTGCACATGTATAACCTATATCAGATTGCTTGCTGTCTTGGGGAGGAAGGAGGGGAGGAATAAAGGGAAAAAATATTGGAACTCAAAATCTTATTAAAAAATGAATGTTGTCAGGGCAGTAGGTGGCATGGTGGATACAGCACTGGCCCTGGATTCAGGAAGACCTGAGTTCAAATCTGGCCTCAGACACATAACACTTACTAGCTGTGTGACCCTGAGCAAGTCACTTAAGCCCATTGCCCAAACAAAAAAAAATAAATGTTGGAAACTATGTTTACATGTTGGAAAAAATAAAAAATACTATTTACATTAAAAACCCTGCTTCTGACATTTACTGGCTATGTGATTATTCAACCTTTCCGAACTTAATTTTTCTCATGTATTACATGCAAGTGATCATACATGGGGTAGATTATGGGGTAGTTATGAGAATCAGATAAGGTAATATGTGTAAAAACTTTGTTATCTTTGAATATTTTATGAATTAGTTTTTTCTTATCATTAAATGTTATCATGTATCTCAATATCTTTTTTTTGTTGGAGTTCGAAAAAATGGCCCGAGAATAAGTTACTATTCAACAAATATTCTTGTATATTTTATGTTTTGTGTATTATTGTGCATGTGGATAAAATAACTTTCTTTTTGTCCTTAAATGTTTATTGAGATATAAGCTTATCTTCCATAGGCTCACTGAATTCATTGTTGGGACATATCCAGTATCATATAAGATTACAACCTTGACTTATGCTTTCTACTTTTCCCAAATGATTTTAATTAATTTTGTTCAGTGTCTACTATTTTCAAAACTTTTCATTCCATGAAATTTATAAAATATGAGTACTTGGGATGGCAATAACTATGAACAATGTTGTTCTAAATGTTTGTGGATCTCTGTTATGGCTGGGTAGTTATAGGTGTAACCTGAGTCCCAAAGCCCATTGGTATGGGACCCTCTTCTCATTGGTGGATAACAATGTCCCATGCCTTCATGAAGGGCAGGGCAGGGTCGGCAAAAGCTGGAAAAAGGAGAGATTCAGTCTCTTTCAATTCTTTAGTCTCTTTGGGCTCACCTAGTTTCCAGTTTCTAGAAACACAATGAATGAAAACAATCTTAATTCCTGTTACGGAAGGGAAAATAAGACTGGAGAGAAGCCAACCTGAGATGAGTTGGTTAGTGGTCTCTGTCACTTCCCTATTTCCAGCTTGCTACAGTAGAAACTTCTAGGAATTAGCCCTTGGCTGAGATCTGGGACTCTCTCTTAGTTGAGCTGAGTTACCCTGCTTCCAATGCGAGAGCTCTTTCACTTTGTATTGTATGGTATATATTCTCCTGTGTATGATTTCAGTGATTTCTATTTCTTTATCTACTTGGATAAATGGATTTCTTTCCTACTTATTAGGGTTTTCAATGTGGAACTGGTATTTGGTGGGAAAGGGGATAAGCCTTGGATATAAATCTTGAGTTGACCTTTCCCCACAAATCAACAATAATCAGAAGTTTAGCTTGAACCTAAGAATCACAACTCCTAGATGAATAATATTTAAAGGAGCCAACTGGTATAATTTGAACCACATATAGCATCTCCAAAAAGAGAGCAGAGTGGCCAAGCTTCTGGCCCCAACCTCCAGCTTCTCCTCCTGGCAGGAAATAAAGTCTTCTTCAGAGAAAGGGAGGAGAGAAGAGGCTAGAGATGTCTATTCTGCCTTCCTCTGAGCCATGAAACAATATCCCATGGTAAATGTCAGGAGGAGGGGGAACAGTTTTATTACATTGGCAACAGTTATTGAAAATGATTCTCCAGTTCCAGTATAGTTTGTTGGTTGAATTCTCTGGGATTTCTTTTAGATGTTTTCAGTATGAAAATTTATCATCTGTTAGTTTATAAAGAATAGTGAGCTTCTAGTGAATAATTCTAGCCATTAACTATCTGGGAGACATTAAATTTTTGCAACCTGTAGTGATAGTTTGCATAATTTTCATCATTTCATTACATAATCAGTACCAATCAATAAGTGTGTCCTCTTTAAAAATGAATGAAATCGCAATTTTAAGTATTTAATTATCTCCACTGTCTACTGAATATCTCAACCTTGATGTCCTGTATATATCTCAATCTCAACATGTCAAAAACTGAACTTGTTATCTTTTCCCTAAACTCTCATTTCTTCCTAACTTCCCTATTACTGTCCAAGGTACTACTATCTTTTCAGTCACCCAAGCTCTCAAGTGAAGTGTCATTCTCAACTCTTCACTCTATTTCACCTCTCATATCTCGTCACTTACTAAGTTTTGTCATTTCTACCTTCACAGTATCTCTTGTATATGCTCCTTATCTCCTCTAACATTTCACTCACTACCCTGTTGCAGGTCCTTATCACCTCATTCCTGGATTATTATAATAGCCAGTATGTTAGACCCCCTGCCTCAAATCTCTCCCGATTCCAGTCCATCCTCCACTCAGCTGTCAAATTGATTTAAGTCTGACCATGTCACCACCCTCCCCCTACATCATTCAGTAAACTCCAGTGACTCTTTATTACCTCCATAATCAAATGTAAAATTTTCTTTCTGGCTTTTAAATCCCTTCATAACCTGGCCTCTCCCTATTTTTTCCAGTCTTCTTACTTCCTTCCACATATGCTATAATTCAGTGAAACTGACTTCTTACTACCTTTTTTTTTACATAAGATTCTCTATTTATGTAATTGTTTTACTGGCTATCCCTCCTGAAGTTACATCACATCATAATTGAGATTACCTTGGGATTCTGAGCACACTGGCACAATGAAGTTAGGGTGACACTGAAAAGATGAAAGTGAGAAAAGTTTGTGAATCCAGGGTATGTATAGAACATTTCCCCCTTCTGATTTCTTTGGCAAATGCCTGCAGTAAAATCACCCCTAGAAACCATCAAGAATCCAGCCAAGGGACCCTTTATTAGAAGGATATGTTGAAGGTACCATTTCATGACAATCACTGTAAAAAAGAAAAATTGTGGCCAGAGAACATTCCCAAAAATGAAGCTAACAATATATTTAATGGATGACATGTACGTGATGCTTTTTTTGTTTGTTTGTTTGTTTTTGTAGAGCAAGTAGAAGTGTGGCCATTGCCAACAGGGAGAGAAATGAAAAGATTTCAAAGATCCACTGAAGCACAGCCTTCAGGAGCTAGGAAACTAAAGTGGCCAATAAAGAAGACTGGCTTAGAGCTCAAGAGTAGGAATATTCATTTGGAGCCAATTCAATTGACAGGCCACAAACTGCAGTAGAATCTTTTCATAGCACCTGCAGACACTATTTAAAGGATCAGGTTTCTCATGAACTTAAGGTTGCATGGACTACCGAACCTACTCCTGAGCCTCAGTTTCTTCCACCACATCCTCACACATAGTTTATGATGAATTTCAGTCAATACTTTTCTTTTGGAGGCACTTTGCCTACATGGCCTCATTTAACTCTCCCAACAGCCCTATTAAGCCAGTACTATGTGTAGTATTATTACAATTTTAAAGGTGAGGAAAACTAACCTAAAGAGAGATGAAGTGACTCAATCCTAGTCACAGGGGCAATGAAATATCAGAGGCATGATTTCTATCCAAAGTCTTTGTTCACTCCTAAGACTGGGTCTTTTGTATATCGAATGAAAAAGTTGATTGATGCTGTGCTATAAGAAATAAGGAAATAGGCAATTTCCAAGAAAATTGTGAAAACCTGCATGAACTAATTTTGAGTAAAATGAACAGAATAAGGAGAAGAATTTATAAAATGACATTATATAGAAAGACAACTCTAAAAGAATTTGGCTAGAATACTCCTGGGAGTTTTCATTTTGGGATCTCTTTCAGGAAGTGATTGGTGGATTCTTTCAATTTCTATTTTCACCTCTGGTTCTAGGATATCAGAGAAGTTTTCCTTGATAATTTCTTGAAAGATGATGTTTAGGCTCTTTTTTTTATCATGGCTTTCAGGTAGTCCAATAATTCTTAAATTATCTCTTCTCAAACTGTTTTCCAGGTCAGTTGTTTTTCCAATGAGATATGTCACATTTTCTTCTAATTTTTCATTTTTTATATTTTGTTTTATTGTTTCTTGATGTCTCATAGAATTAGGAGCTTCCATTTGCCCAATTCTAATTTTTAAGGAATTATTTTCTTTAGTAAGCCTTTGGACTTCCTTTTCCATTCAGCCAATTCTGCTTTTAAAGGAGTTCTTCTCTTCAGTGAATTTTTGTTTATCTATTTCCATTTGACTAATTCTGCTTTTTAAGAGGTTTTTCTCTTCAGTGGATTTTTGTGCCTCTTTTACTATCTTGTGTATTCTGTTTTTTAAGGTATTATTTTCTTCAGTTTTTTTTTGTGTGTGTGTGTGAATGTGTATGCACCTGTTGACTCTTTTTTCATGATTTTCTTGTACACCTCTCCTTTCTTTTCCCATTTTTCTTCTACCTCTCTTATCTGATTTTTAAATCCTTTTTGAGCTCTTCCAGAAATTCATTCTGGGCCTGAGATCTATTCAGGTTTTGTTTTTTTTTTTTTTTGTGAGGATTTGACTGTAGCAGTTTTGACTTTGTTGTATTCTTCCGAGGTTGTGCTTTGTTCTTCCCTGTTACTATAGTATCTTTCTATGGTCAGGTTCTTTTTTATGTTTACTCACTTTTCCAGCTTATTTCTTCATTTTAACTTTATATTAAAGTTAGACTCTGCTCCTGGAGTAGAGGGGGCACTGTTCCTAGCTTCAGGTTTTTTTGTTCAGCTGTTTTCAGAGCTAGTTCTGGGGGGTAAGTTTTCAGTTCTTTCAAAGTGGTATGATCTGAGGAGAGATATGTTTACTACTCTCTTGACCTGTACTCTGGTCTGTGAGTGACCACAAGCTCTCTTTTCTACCCAGTAACTGAGATCAGGGTCCCTGCTTCCCTGAAGCTACAAGCTCTAGTGTGCTTGTGCCCCTCTTCACCCTGAGACTGTGATCTAGGGCTGCAACCTGGATGCACATATGAACAGTGCAACAGAGTCCTGCACCCAATGCCAGCAAAATGACCCCTATAATCTCCTTCTAACCGGTTATCCAGCCCCTCTTCCTATCTACGGGCTAAGAGCTCTGGAAGCTACTGGTGATTCAGTGGTCCCCAAGGTCTGCTACTGGTTTGCTGGGGTGTGGTGTATGCTGGACTGTGTTCCAATTTCACCCAGATATAATCTTTGGTTGGAAAATTGTTTCACCCCTTCCTTTTGTGGGTTCTACTGCTGAAAAATTCATTTTGAGATATTTCATTGACACACAAAGAGAACTAAAAATAAGAGTGATATGGGGGAAGATAGAGGTGAAGTTCTGAGATTCGTAAGCAGATCTGGGAGAGGAATCCAGTATGATCAGCCTCGGCCTCTCTCCAAAATGGAGGCTCCAGGAGGAATTTACCAGTAGTAGAATGGGGCCAAAATAGCAGAGGAATGTTTCAGGGTGAGAAGGCCCCATGTGCTGAGGTAAGTTCCAGGATGAGAAGGCAACTGAGGCACTGAGGTGAAGTCCAGGGAATCTGAAACAGAACTAGGAGGGGAATGAAGGATGTCTATCCTGTGCCCCTCCCCAAAATGGAGGTCCCAGGAGGAACTCACAAACAGGACAACAGAGTTGCAGCATTAGAGCAATGTTATTAGATTCTTAATAATTGCTTATTGATTCGACTGATTTTTCTACTTTTTAGATATCATTGTGCTAGATACTGGGAAAGATACAAAGTTTAGTTATTAAACTATATACACATTTTATTGAAATATCCTTTGTATTTGTGTGGGAGGAAGTAGAGTGGGGTGGTTTATAGGTTTTGTAGCCTGTAAGGTGAATGAACTGATCCATTTTTCATATTCTTGTACAAGGCTAAAATGGTATAAGTTGGAGGAAAAGAGTGAATTTAATACATGATAAAGAAATGTGCTCCTTTTTCATTTATTATAGAGAATCATACCATAGTCTAGTGCTTAAGGAAACTGATTTGAGAAATAAGAATTCTGAGCTCCATTTAAGATCTTACCACTCAGATTTTGTGAGGCCTCAGGCAAGTGCTTCCACTTTCACTCCTCAGTTTCTCTATTTGGAGAATCTTCCAAATGGAATTCTTTGGGGGGATATCTGTTTATCAATTTCTTCATGGAGATTCTGGTCCAAGCCAGTTCCACTCAAGTTGCTATAATACAAACAGTTCCTCTAACTTAAAGATTAACTAGACCCAGCCATCTCTTCCAGATGTATTAGATGATCATCAGCCTATTTGTAGCTGGGGACAATGGAAGAATGCTTCCTTTATGGGCAATTTGGAAGAATCAAATCTCCAAAGTCATACAATTCGCCTGCCTGAGATTGCAGCATTTAGCTATGAGCCAGGGTAATATATGCTAGAAAGAAGAGAATGGCCAAGAGAAAAGTAGAGAACCATCCTGTACGAAATGTTGCCCTACATGCAATATACGAAAAAGGGAAGACAGGGGATCAATGTGCTAACATTTGAAAAGCTGGAATGCACTTTGTTAAAAAAAAAACCTACCTCTAATTTATGAACAAATATCACCTCCATTTTTAGTTTATCAGCATGGCCCATGAAGGAATATTAGATTCTACTGTCCTTTGACTGGGTCCATAGACCGTGTGAGAAAATCTTTCCCATTTCTGGACCAGCAGAGCTGAAATTCTCTTAAACATGTAGGTGGTATATATCTGAGACTATTTAGTCAGGATAAGCAGGGCACTAATAATGAAATAATTTAAAACCAGCCTCCTTGTTAGTATTTTCTCTCCTCTAATTCAATGAAATTGTTACTCAAAAGTAGAAATCTGTTAGTACCTGACACAAGAATCTTCCTTTTGCCTCTGGGGTCCAGTACAAACTCGGCATCCTGGCATTTAAAGTTCATCACAGTCTGCCTCCAGTCTCCAGGCCCTTTTCTTACATAATTCTCTGAACTCTCATGCACTCTCTGCTTTAGTCAAACTGTTCTTTTTGCTGTTACCTGAACTTAGCACACTGTGTCTTTCATTTCTGTGTCTTTAACAGATCGTCTCTGATGCTTGGAATGTATTTGCTTCTGAACTCCATCTCTTAAAATGCTTAGCGATCAATATAGGTGCCGCCCCTTTCCTGAAAACTTTCCTGATATTTCCCTCAGATGTTACTGCTTTCTTTATCCTCCAACTGCATTGTTTTTACTTTCTTGTGTAAATAAATGCATCTGTAAAGTAGAGTGGAGGGTCCCTGAGGACAGGGATTGTTGTTATTGTTGTTTTCCATGTTTTTTGTTTTTAAATCTCTATTGCCTATTGCCTACAACAGTGTCTTTCATGTACTTGAACGCAGAAAAGATTTCTGACGCTCTCGATGTACATTTCCTAGTTTGGAAATTCCTTCTGTCAATGCAGATCACATATCCTAACCTGTCTATGACTTAGTAGGTAAGTCCAAGGGAGTTATCAGTGGCATAAAAGGATTAAATGACTTGCCCAGAGTCATACAGATAGTAAGAGTCAGAGCTGGATTTGAACACGGATCTTCCTGTTTGCAATTTCAGCATGCTATTTAGTATGAAATATTTCCTCTCCTCTCACTAAAGCAGATAGTAAGTAAAATGCTTGTTGGACTGAATTAGATTTGGAGGTGAAAGGATGAGGGATAAGTGTATTCTTTCAAGTAGGTTGTATAGTTGAACACTGAAATTTTCTTTAATGCATCACTTATTTGTATAAAAATACTGATATTGGCATTTATCCCATCCTGTCTCTCTATGATGAAAACCACTCCCTTCCATTTAAAAAATAAGTAAGGGAGATGAGAGTGAATTTAAAGTCTGAGTAGGCAGCAATTAAGGAAATCAGCAGCTTGGGTTCTGCCTGGGTGTAATTGGACTCATGGACTATTGACTGCAACAACTATAATAATTACACTTAGCACTTTCTGTGTTCAAGAAGCTTTGTGAAAAAAAAAATATTCCCCGGGCAAGCTTATGACTTCAGCAGTACCATGCCCCACCCCTGTCACCAACTTGTTATGAATACTCACTGTTGCCTTGCTGTGCTGTGGACTTACATTTGCCTTTACCAGGGCAGTGTGGTATAGGCTCCAGGTCTGACCCCCAAATTTTGCAGACGAGGAATGAGGCTCAGATAGCTCCATGGACTTTCCCATAGTCACAGGTGGACATTAAAGATGAGTTTTCATCCTAGGTCATCTGATTTAAGGGCCAATGCTCTTTCTCCTGTATCACATGTTAAGATGGGTTCAAATCCTAAAAAAAAAAAAATCTTAGCTGATAATTATGCACATGACAGGTTGTGACTGCTGGAATTGTAAGTAAAGGCCTATACTCAAATTCCAACTTTATTTTTTTCTACATATATGATACTGAGCACATCACAACTTTTCTGGCCCTAATTTCATCATATAGAAAATAAAAGGGTTGGATGAGATAATCTCTAACGGTGCCTTTCAGCTCTCTATTTGTGCTCTTAATTCCCCTAACTTCTCTGTCCTCTTACTGGGGAGTCTAGAGACAGAGAACCCTCCTTGTCATACCTGGAAGTCAGAGCAAAGAGAAAATGAGACAGAAACTCCTTTTTACTGAGCAATACATCTACTTCTGCTACAGGGTGGGGTGGAAGGACCCAAGGACTACTCAAGGTTATCATGTCATTCCAAAATTCCAAGTCCTTTTCAGCACTGGGTTTGTACTTCCCTGGAAGCAGAGCCCAAAGCTTCTAGGTGCTCTGACAGAAATAAAAAGACTACATGAACGTATTCCATAGGAAATCCTCCTTACATTATATTAAGATACAGGGGTCGGGAACCTGAGGCTTCAAGGCCACATGTGGCCTTCTAGATCCTTGGGTGTGGCCTTTTGACTGAGTCCAAGTTTAACAGAACACATTCTTTTATCAAGGGGATTTGTTCTGTGAAGTTTGGATTCAAAGGACCACACTTGAGGCCCACAGTTGGCCAAGAATGTATCTTTCTAGGAGAGACAATGGCCTTTCCTTCAGCCTTAGCCTTTTAATCTGACATAACAATTAGCTCATTTTAAGATTAGGAACAATATAACAGCACTTACACTCTGCAGGGTTGTTGCCCTTATGGCCATAGAGGGTTTCTTTTAGATTAAAGTTAGGGACACAATTACAATATTGTCTAGCCTTTACAATAGTTCCTAACATTGAGACAGAAGTTTGGGTTCTTGTCCCAATTCTCATTTACAACAATTTCTAGTTATCCCCTGGCCTGTTTATGCTTGAAGTTCAGATTGCTAAAAAAACACCATAGTACTGAACCATCAGATTATGTAACTGTATTTCTGGATAGTTAGGCACTGGGAGGGGAAGTTTGGCAAGAACCAAAACAAAAACCAGAAACATTTTCTCTAGATATCACTCAGTCTTTGAGCGGACAGATACACTGCATTCACCTGGTTTTTTGGCTACAAATGTCCGTAGGGCTATTATTGACCCTCCTTCATAATTCTTTCCTCTGCCACTTCCCAGTCTTAATTTCTATTTTTTCCTTTCTCTAATTACCCCTGAGCCTCTGTTTCCAGCTCAGTTTAGTATAATACTTCTTCTTCTTCTCTACTTCTAGAATCTCGGAATTGATTTGGGTAAACCAACTTTCTATACAAATTCTTAGGGCAAGATCAAGTCTTTAAGCGGGGCAGCTAGGCAGTGCAGTGGATAGAGTGCTGAGCCTGGAATCAGGAAGACTCCTCTCTCTGAGTTCAAACTGGCTTCAGACACTTATTAGCTATATGACCCTGGACAAGTCACTTAACCCTGTTTGCCTCAGTTCCTCATCTGTAAAAATGAATTAGAGAAGGAAATGACAAACCACTCCAGTATCTTTGCCAAGAAAACCCCAGATAGGGTCATGAAGAGTCAGACATGATTGAACAATAAGTCTTTAAGGCAATGACTTTGATTGATTCAATCAAAAGGTCTTATTCACACTTGGCTTGGATTGATTCGATCAAGATGTTTCCTAACCTATCTAAGGTAATTATTTTTAATGAAGTGGGAAAATAAATGAAGCCCTACTCTTAAATTTAGAAGTCTGTGTAAAACAGATTCAAAACCTGTTGGGTCCCCCCCCAAATATTGTAAAACAGAGGTTCTTAACATTTTTTTTCACGATCCCTTTGGCAGCATGGTGAAGCCTAGGGACTCCTCAGAATATTTTTTAATGTATAAAATAAAACATAGGATTAAAAAGAAAATAAATTATATTGATATAGAATTATCGACACATTAGAAAACAACCAAATTCACAACTTTAGGTTGACAACTCTTGCATAAGGATTCATACTTACACTATTATGCAGGGTTTGTGGGGGAGTTCAGTTGTTTTTCAGTTGTATCTGACTCTTCCTGACCTCACTTGGGGTTTTCTTGGCAAAGACTGGAATTCTCTGCCATTTCCTTCTCCAGCTCATTTTACAGATGTGGAAACTGAGGCAAACAGGGTTAAGTGATTTGCCCAAGGTCACACAGCTAGAAAATGTCTGAGACCAAATTTGAACTCAGATCTTCCTGACTCCAGATTCCATGTTCTATCCACCATGCAACCTAACTGCCCATTTGTGGGTGAGGGATACCTAGAAATAATTATGAATATTAAACAGGGAGCCAAAATAAATTTTTAGGGAGAGGGTTTTCAATGAAGAGGCTAAGCCCAGGTAAATGGAAATACTATTAAAGACAGAATTTAGCTGAATACTACATATCTGGGAGAGGCTCTATTCCATATTCTAAAGAAGTTGGTACCTGGTACAAAGAATGCCTGACTAGAAATGAAAACCTGTTGAAGCCAAGGCTAAACCTGAACTACTGTCCTTAGTTGTTTTCTCTCATAGGAAAGAACCTTACCCTTTTCCATCATTATCTGATAAGAAGATATTCTACCTTTTTCTCTGAAAAAAGTAATTTGCTTATTTATTTTAAAAGAATGTATTATCTTTCTATCCCACTCCTCTCCGCCATTGAAGAATTTAAAAATGAAATAAAACAAACAAAAAAAGAAACCCTCATAACACTCTGTATGCATATTCCAGCAAAACAAATTGCTATATTGGCCATGGCCAAAAAAAAAAAGTCTTTTTCTGCAATTGAAATCCATTACCTCTCTAGAAAGAGGTGGATGGTGTGTTTCATCTTCAGTACTCTGTACTTATTGTTTTATCATTGCATTGATTAGAGTTCTAAGGTCTTTCAAAGTTGTTTTTCTCTATAACGTGGTTGGCATTTTGAAACTTTATATAATTCTTACTTCGCTCTGCATCATTCCTACTTCCAGTTTCCTCTAAAACTATCTATTCTGTCATATCTTCTGGCAAAATAATATTCCACGATATTCATTTAGCACAATTTATTTGACCCTTGCCCAAGAGGTGCGGGGGCACTTACTTAGTGTCAAATTTGTAGCTATTATGAAAAGAACAGTTGTAAATATTAAAAATGCTTAGCATAGCACCTGGAACATAGTAGGTACTTAATAAATGTGTATTCCTTCCCCTTCTTTCTTTGATCTCTTTAGGGTAGACCTAGAAAAGGTATAGCTGGGTAAGATGATACACTGATTAGAGAGTTAGACTTAGAGTCTGAATCTTGCCTCAGAAACTTACTATAGCTACGTGATCCTGCGTGTTAGTTTCCTCATAGGTAAAATGAGAAGGATGAAACTGATGGACTTCCTTTCACCTCTGAATCTATGATCCTGTGAACTTCCTATAGAAGAGAACTAAACCTGTCAGTGACCAAATGTAATCTATATCAGTGGATCAGTGCTGAGCAGAAACTTCAGTCAGTCTGCCAGTCAATCAATAAATATTTATTAAGTGCCTACTATGTGCTACAGGGGTAGCTAGGTGGCTTAGTGGATAGAGTGCTAGGCCCAGAATCAGGTAAACCTGATTTCAAATCTGGTTTCAGACACTTACTAGCTGTGTGACCCCCAGGCAAGTCATTTAATCTTGTTTGCCTCAGTTTCCTCATCTGTAAAATGAGCTGGAGAAAAAAAATGGCAGAGCACTCCAATATCTTTGCCAAGAAAACCCCAAATGGGGTCACGAAGAGTCGGACATAACAACAACAATAACAACATGCCAGGTGGTGTGTGCTAAGTGCTAAGGATACAAAAAGAAGCAAAAGATATTTCAGAAGACCATCACAGGAATATGCACAATGGAGGCTAGCAGTGCTGAGAAGATATGTCCAGAAAATCTAGAGGTGACCACAGGTTTAACTGACACTATGAGCATAGTGAAGATTTTATATTCAACAGGACCAGCAAAGATGATCTGTCCACATGGGCCAATCATCCACCTGGCAGACACTATGCACCATGGGAGACACACAGGGAGCAGCCTTGAGGGACCAGAATGAACACTTCTCCAGAATGCATCAGTGGTCCCGCAGTGTTAGAGATGGAAGTGCATGGGTCTTAACTGCACATCATCTCTAAATCCATTCATCCTACTAATGATATGAGTATTTGTGGCAGAGTGTTTCCCCAGTTTAAAAGAGAGATACTTTACTGTTATCTCGCTCATTTCCGATTTCATAAATGTCTTGGTTGCAAGCTTATTGTGTCCTGTGGCTGACCAGTAAAGGTAAACACATCAGTGAGGGTTTCTGCACTCTTTTTCCATGTTATTGCTTGTGAGTGTGGAACCATAGAAAGCCTTGAATTTGATGTAATGTTAGGGAACCCACTTATGAATTCAGAGGTGTCCCTAAGTTGCATTACAGTCCCCCCCTTAGGAGTTTAACTAGGTATCATCTGAGATTAATTCTAGTTCTAACTTCATAATTATATGATCCTTCCCACAATGCTTTTAAACCAGAATAAAAAGATATACGAATAAATAACCAGATCCTCAACATTTTTTTTCCTTTCTGTATGACAGTCCCTTATGTCTTCACTGATTGGCACATATAGTATTGTGCACACATCCTTCTCCTATAGACTTAGATCAAAGGGTAATGTGAATCCTTTAGAAAAAAAATCCTCAATGGTTTTGGAAATTGGAAGTGGGTACTTATTATTTTATTGCATTCCTTTCATCTTTAACCTTCTGATGTGTGTGCTTTTCCCCTTTCCTTGATGACCTGGCAATAGAACGGGACATTCAAATGAGATGTTGCTCAGTCTAATCTCACTAAGGAATTAACTCTTCCCTTCCTGTTAAACTATCAAAACAGTCTACCACTGTTTTCACAGCTTGTGATAAATAGATCAGATAGATAATTGATTGAGCTCTTAATATGACAGTGCTAAGCTCTGGAACTACAAATAAAACAAGACAGTCCCTACACTCAAGGAGAGCGTGTTCTAAAAGGTGAAGACAAAACATTAAGGGACCTTGAAAGAGGTGATAGAGGGGAGGGGGCTCAAATTGTTTCATAACTCAGCGCTGATAAATTTTATTTTAAAAAGTCAACTTCTGACCAACTTTTAGAATAGGGATATGATTAAAGTTAACACTCACACAGCGATTTAAGGTTTGTGAAACACTTTACACAAATGATCTCTTCTGATCATTGCGACAACCCTTCAAAGCAGGTGATGCACAGTAGAGGCTTCTATGGGGAATAATGAATAGAGGGCTAAACTGGTAGTGAGGAAAACTTGCTTTCTAATCCTGCCGCAGACAATTACTGGCTTTGTGACTTTAGACAAATCGTTTACCCTCTCTCAGCCTCAGTTTACTCTTCTGCAAAATGTAAATAACAATGGCATTTACTTCTCAAAGTTGTTAAGACGAGATATGTTATCTCAAGTAACATCATATATGTAAAGCTGCCGCCCCATGTTAAAGTACAGAGTTGACCACATATAAATATAAGGAAACTGAGACACAGAGAGATTTTGTGACTTGCCCATGAGAAAACCAGTTGGTTATTGACATGTTGTCTCTCCCCACTTAGATCATGAGTTACTTGAGAGAAGAGGTTGTTTTGTTTTCTTTCTTTTTTCTTTCTTGGTATCCTCAGTGTTTAGCACAGTGGCTGGCACACAATAGGTGCTTAATTATAGGTATTGTTGACTTGAAAGTGTTATAAGTGAAATTCAAATCCAGGTCTACCTGGTCTCCATATGCAAGGTTCTTTCTGCTGTATCATGTTCAGAAGGACTCTGGATGAATTTTTTTTTTTTAAATTCACCAATGATTCCCTATTGACTCTAGGGAAAATACAAAATACTCAGCCTAGCATTTAATATCCTCCTCTGTCAGGCACCTATCTGCCTTTCAAGTCTTATTCCATATTTTACTCCTTCAAAAACTTTCTGTTGCAACCAGTCTGGCCTGTTAGTTCTTCCATTAACTGCTTCTATGCCTCTAGTAAGTGGTTCTCCATGTTTGTGTCCACTCCTCTCTAAGTTCCATCTCATAGATTTCCTAACTTCCTTCAATACACAGCTCAGGTGCCACGTCCAACAGGAAGTTCATTTCCCCCTCATCCCTAGTTACTGGGACTACCTTCATCTTGAAATTGTTTTGTAAACATTGCTAACTCAAATTGTGTACTCAGATAAGTACGTTATATCTGCTCCTCTCCCCTTACAACTCAGTAAAATGTCAGCTCATTAAGGGCAGGGACTGATTCATTTTGGTCTTTGTATTCCTAGTACCTAGCTCAGTGCTTTGTACATAATAAGGATTTAATGAATGTTCATTGAAATGAAATAAATATAGTAAGCATAATGCAGGTTGAAATAGAGAGGCAAAATTATTTGTTTTTTCATCTAGAAAAAGGTACATTAAGGCCCAAGGAGACCATCAAGCTGAGAGACAGATTGCAGAAGCAATCACCCCTAAAGAGCAAGATCCTAGCAGATTAAAATCATAAATATAAAGCCCAGTTAGTAAGAACATCAATTCCAGAAAGTGGGCTACCAGTTCGAAGTACAAGTTGGAGAGTTTTTACAAAATGAGAAGGAAATTTAGGCTTACCTCCTCCCCCCAAAAAAAATTTCCAAAAACCAAATTCTGCTCTTTTTCAGGATCATTGGCAGGTTATGTTAAGCCTTAGCAAAGGCTCACCAAATTTGTGTATTTGTTCTGTATCCAAGGTTCACTTCTATGTTATTCAAAAGTCATTGATTAACTGACATCTTGAAATGGGTCAATTAAGCAGTGAGCAATGTCTGCAACATGAATTATACAACAAAAAGGGCTGAAAGAGCCTCCATTTCTGTCTTAAATGCTTGCCAGATGTACTTTCTATTCCTTCTTCAAATGCCTGCACTTCCTTATGAATGATACGTTACTTTTTTTTTCCTGCTCTGAAATCACTGTAAGGAAATCTTCATAGCACTGCACAGTGATGGAAGCATCTCTCATATAGGATTCCTAAGTCTCTGAGGAGCAACAAGTGTGATTCACTCCACTATCACAAAGCAAGCCACAGATAGGAAGGGGCTTTATGCCCCTTCTCAGAAAGATGATGGATGAGGAGGACATCAGGCACTCCTAGGATGAGGGCCTATAACAGGCCTGCACAACACACAGCCCACAGGCCACTTGCGGCCCACTAAAGGATTTCTTGTTGCCTGCAAAAAATGTGAGAATATAAAAGAAAGTAAAGATGTAAGGAGTGCTTTGTCTATGCCCCGCTTAACCCACCTGCCACTAGTCACAATTGGGCCTGTCATGTAACTTGGCAGGTGAGTTGCCACTGTACTCTCTCCTGCTTGTCATGTAACTCACGGCAACCAATCATCTGCAGTCTATCTATAGTCTGAGAGCAGTGATTTCATGATAACTAAAAATCTCCATCATGGTTTTCAGATAAACCAATAATTTTTAAATTGTCTCTCCTGGATCTATTTTCCAGGTCAGTTGTTTTACCAATGAGGTATTTTATGTTTTCTTCTATTTTTTCATTCTTTTGTTTCTATTTGACTGATTCTTGATCTTTCATAGAGTCATTAGCTTCTATTTGCTCAATTCTAATTTTTAAAGAATTGTTTTCTTCTCTTAGATTTTGTACCTCCTTTTCCATTTGGCCCATTTTACTTTTTAAGGAGTTCTCTTTAGTGAGTTTTTGTGCCTCCTTTTCCATTGAGCCAATTACATTTTTTAGGGACTTGTTTTCTTCAGTGTACTTTTTTTTCTATTTGGCCATTTGTATTTTTAAGGACTTGTTTTCTACAGTTAATTTTTGTCCTTCCTTTTCCAAGCTATTGATACTCTCTCTTGCATACCTCTCATTTCTTTTCCCAACTTTTCTTCTACCTCTCTTGCTTGACTTTTAAAATCCTTCTTGATCTCTTCCAAGAAGGTTTTTTGGACAGGAGACCAGTTCATATTCCCCTTTGAGGTTTTGGATGTGGGTATATTGACAATGTTGTCCTCTTCTGAATTTGTGCCTTGATCTTCCCTGTTCCCACAATAAAAACTTAAGGTCAGCGTCCCTTTCTGCTTTTTGCTCATGGTGTTTGTCTATTTCCTGACTTTTTTTTTTTAAAGTTGCACCTGAGGCCTCAGCACACAAAGCCAGTGACTGGGCCCCAGGCTCCCAGCACAAGAAGCTTGGGAAATGCCCCCTGCACAAAGGATATTCCAGAGTGTCATCGGATCCAGTTGTCAGATGGATTTGCTTATATGAGATGGACACTGGACCAACTTTCTGTCTTTTGTGTCAATGTTATGATTCCTTTTGAGGTATTATCCTTAACTACTGAAGCCCTGACTCTACTCTAAATATTTCTCCTCTAGATTTCAAAATTCCTATACTGACCTCCTGGCAATCTCTTCATTCACCATTCTGGAGATCTCAGTTGACCTGGAAGTCACCTCATAAGCATTTTTCTTCATTTGTTTTTGTTTTCCACTTTACCTACAGCAAAATCACTAGTTGACTGTTACAGCTCAATCTGCCCTCAGGCTGAAGTTGGCTTTTTCATCTACCGTCATATATAGAAATATTGTTCCTTTCTGCTCCAGTTGTCTTATGGCTCAGGAACATGAAGTCTAGGGTACCATGACCCACTTGTCTGAGCCTGGCCTTCCCAATTTCTCTTAGCAAGTTCATATGAAACGCTATTCTTTAGTGGTTCAAAATCTATGTCTCCTGAATACTGAGGGAAGGCCATGTGGTTCAGTGGAAAACACCATCAGAACTTTGTTCAAAGTAGCAAAAATCATGACTTCAAAGGACTGATGATGGAACATAGCTCCCACTTCTTGGCAGAGAGGCAATGAAGTAGAGTTGCAGAATGAGAAATAGATTGTGAGGCATATTATTCCAAGGGAGGGTTCTATTCAGTGCAAGAGGTAGTTTAGTGGGTAGTCATCCATGTGCAAATGTGTGTGTATGTAATATATATATGTATATATATATATAATCATTTTTTATTCACAAAAGAACATAAAAAGGAATGAAGACAACAAATAGGTCAATTTTGCCACTATATCACTAAATAATATGGATATATTATTTAAATAATCATTCTAGGACTTATTTCCCTCTCTCCCTCTATAGAATACAAGTCCCTTAAGGGATTCTCTTTAAACTTATGTCTATGTATTCCTAATAACTAGCATAGTACTTGGCACATAGAAAGTAAGCAAGTAATAAATGCTGATTGATTGATTGATAGGGCTTCACTGATTCATTCCTAGCTTGTTGGCATAATTAACATAACAAAGACCCATCTAAAACCAAGTCATTTTTCTCAGCTTCCTTTGATCTAGCAACCGCTTTCATTGACGTTTTTTGTGATCTCAGTTTGAAGATTCATTTCCCACATCCTCTCCTTAGGGAAATGGTTTTCCTTAACTTCTTCCAGTAATTATTTATAGTAGAGATATACAGGGCTTATCTGAGGACCTGATGATCTGAGGACTTCCATGTTCCCCAAGTACTTGGGACCCCAGGGAAAGCCTCAGTCATCCAGAGAGAAACTCTGAATAAATCTTTCGTAAGGTAGCATGTTGTCACCTAAACTTCTTAGATTTACAGTAATTCATAATGATACATAATTTTCCCCACAAATAAAGCCTGAGTCCCAGTACCACAATTAAAGATTTTGGTACTTAATTGTTAGCTGCTTTCAATTTTTCAAATTTGTTTCATGTGTTTTAGCTTTGTCAGTCCAATTACATTTTAAGTTCCTTGAGGATTGGGATTGTAAAGTCTTACGCATCTTCTGTAGTACACAAAGGAGCTAGTGCACAGGTTCTTTGTAAATGTTTGCTGATTGATTAGCTAATTGACTGGTTAGGTTACTTGTGTTGTGTCACCCACAAAAAGGAAAAAAAAATGTAGATTCCAGGAAAATAATAGGATTTCTGAAGCCTGGAATAAATACTCAAATTGTACTTTCTTTGACAAGATAGCCTATGCATAAATTTGTCTCTATATATGTGTATACGTATGTGTGTATATATGCATATGCACATGTGTATATACACATATGTGCACATATACATGTATATATGTATTAATATGTACATATACATATATGTGTATATGTATATATGTGTGTATAGTATTTACCTGAATACCTTCCTACTTGCATATTTCTATCCTCCCCTATCCAGTTATAAAAAAAGAACTAAAGAGAAATGCATCTCCCATATAATTTTCCTATCTTATTTACATAATAAGTCCTCTATCTCCCCAACACTTAACAATTACAGTAAAAAGAAAAAAAAACAATTCTCTAAACAGAGATTGTTTTGATCTTTTCAGGACAAAGAGGATTAACTAAGGTAATCCTCAGAATGGGTCTCGCTGTCCAATACCACTCTAAATAAACCAATCAGTCACTAGATGATAAATTCTTTGGTTGGCCAAGGTAATCCGTAAGACAAAGAACAATATAAAACATGTGGAGCCTTCCAGATCCCATAGCCGTGATCTCAGTGTTGAAATAAAGAAAAAATTAGCAAAGGACACTTTGAAATTATATTTTCTAGACAATAAAAAATTATGTTTTGGTTTTTTAAATATTGAGAAACAGGATAGTAGAATGACTAGATCAGCCCTAGAATCAAAAAGAGTTGAAAGTATAGTACTTATATGATTATGGGAATATTAAGTAAACTCTCAGGACCAAATAGCTTTCTAAGACTATAAACTATAGACAAGTCATTGACCTACATCAGTGAGAAGGAGGAGTTTTCCTAGCAGGATTTTCTCCACACAGATAAAATCACTGGTTAATCCAGATAAAGCAAAGCAACAACTCTAAATTTAAATTTTGTTCGGTTACCAGTGAAATAATTTATTTATTAGAAGAACTGGGTGGACCATATCAATGTTGACATTATAAATTAAACCAGCAGACAAAATGTAGTGGCAGTTAAATGAAAGGAAGGCTTACAAGTTCTTGATACAAAGGCAAGTTAAGGAGTTACCAATTTACTGTAGTTGTGTGTCCAAAATCAATGAGAAGCTTTATTCCATGAGACACTTGGACATGGAACCCTGTCCTTGTCTTGCTTACAGTGAGCATCCAAACAAAGGTGAACATCACTGTAGCTTATGTACCAGTATGTATTATAGAGGATGAAAAAAATGGAGATATTCTATAAAGAATATCATAAAATTCATTCCGAACTAAGGTGAAATATATTTGGTCAGTTCATTGTAAAAGTAGATATAAGGCAAGATGATAATTTTTTAAAATATGCTCAAGATTAAGAACAAAAGAGTCCAAAAATTATAAAATACTCAGAAAATTCATGATATATTGAGAAGTATTTCATAAATATGAAATAGCTGGGTAGTAGAAATAAACAATCACTTACTGACATGGTAGACATTTCTAAGTCAACTCCCTGTGTGCAGATAGACCACTGACTAAATAGAGCAAATAAATAACAATTTTTTTTAAAGGAAAAGGATAAAAAAGAAAACAAAGAAAACTACAAGTCCCACCTGATTCATTCAAAGAAACTATTGATGTCAAAACATGAGAAATGGATAAAAGGATATTTACTCTGATTTCCTTTTCTTAAAAAATTTAACCTTAGGGACAGTTAGGTGGTGCAGTGGATAGAGCACCGGCCCTGAAGTCAGGAGGACCTGAGTTCAAATCTGGCCTCAGACATATAACACTTACTAGCTGTGTGACCCTGGGCAAGTCACTTAACCCCATTGCCTAGCCAAAAAAAAAAAAGTTTAACCCTTGTAAAATAATCACTGCAATCTGGAAGAAAAATAAAATGACAAATTGTCTCATCCAGCAAACACTTGTTCCCCTGGCTGCATGGAAAAGCAAGGTAGCCTAGGGTATTACTGTTATAGCGCTCAATTATATTTGTAAAACATTATGGAAGATGGTGGGAGAAAGTTATCAATATTATACCTTTAAAAATAAAGCAAAAAAAATAGCAGAGGAGAAAACGAGTTTACTACAGAAAATTTGGCATGAGACCCAACTAAGCCAGATGGATCTCAAGTGCAATCAGAATTAAACCTGGAAGACAAGCAAAATATGGAAAAAAAAGAATAGTATATATACATATATCATATATATGTATAAGTGTGTATGTGTGTGCATGTATGTGTGTACGTTGTTGTTGTTGTTCAGTCACGTATAACTTTGTGACCCCATTTGGGGCTTTCTTGGCAAAGATCCTAGAATGGTCTGCCATTTCCTTCTCCAGTTTTTTTTTTTCTTTACAGATGAGGAACAGAGGCAAACATGCTTAAGTGACTTGCTCAAGGTCACAAAGCTAGCAAGTGTCTGAGGCCAGATTTGAACACAGGAAGATAAGTCCTGCTGGCTCTAGGTCAGGCATTCTATCCACTTTGCCACCTACCTGCCTAGGTATGTATGTATGTATATATATGTGTATCATGACATATATAGGTCACTATATATGTCATGATACATATGTATATATCATGATATATAAGCCATGGTGTATAGATAGATAAATATAGATATAGATAGATATAGATACCTAGCTGTATATATCATGATACATAGGTGTGTGTATATAAATGTTTGTATATATATATGTATACACATACACACATATGCACATACACGTACACATATTCATGTACATATACATATACATATACATCAGGCCTGCACAACATATGGCCCACTGTTTGTGGCCCGCCAAAGGATTTTGGGTAGCCTGCAAAAAATGTAGAGGATATTAAAGAAAGTAAAGATGAGCATTTTGTCTGTGCCCTGCTTAGCCCTCTTTCTACTAGTCTCTATTTTGCCTGTCACGTAACTTGGCAGGTGGGTTGCCATTGCACACTCTCTCCTGTTTGTCAAGTGACCCACAGCAACCAGTCATTGTCAGTCTGTCTCTAGTCTGAGACAGAGTCATAGCTTATTGCTGTGTTTTTGGTCGTTAGTGGCGCTGAACAGGGACAAAGCGAGTTCAGCCATGTGCCAACGCAGCTGATATCTGCCCTGCAATGAGTGGCAACAACACAAGGGCTTCCTCCCCTCTCTTGCGGCACAGATGCCCTCCAAGTTACATAAGTGTCTGGCACTCTCTCCAAGGTCAGACACTGAGTTCAGTATTTCTTTGCGTGAGAGCAATTGCTGTGGAGAATTTTTGGTTCTAACATTAAAGTTTTTGGGGTGACTTTGTAAAATGGATGATAAAGAGAAACAGAAGATTGAATCAGAACACAAAGTATTTAATATAGAGTGGACAAATGGATACTTGTTTACTTACATGAGAGACAAAATATTGTTTCTTGTTTGCCAAGAAGTAATAGCCATTCTGAAGGAATACAATCTTTGTCGCCATTTTAAAGCAAAACATCCTGACTTAAGTAATTTGGTCACCAATGGAAACAAAACAAATTAAAGCATACAAATTGTTGAAAAATTCTCAGTGGGGTACAACTCTTTTCTTCAAGAAAGTAAACTCAGAAAATGAGGCAGCTACTAAGGTTAGTTTTCAGATTTCTAAAGAAATTGCTGCTGATGGGAAGTCTTTTACTGAAGGTGACTTCATAAAGAAGTATTTACTGATTGCAGTTTCTGGATTATGTCCCAATTAAAAAAAGCGTTTTTGAGAAATAGTTTAATTGTTGATTATACCTTTACTTGGAAAATGAGCCACTAAAAACCTATCTGTGGCCCAAAGAAGTTTAGCCTATTTTAATTTTGGCCCCTACCTACTGCCAATTTGTGCAGGTCTGATACACATATATACATACATACATATATACATATATATAATCATCAGTGACAACATTGGAACCTTATTACATGAAATAACAGAAATACTTTCTCAAATTTAACAGGTCTTCAGAAATTGTAATTCAACTTGTAGTTGAACCTGTAACTACTGAATTCTACCATTTCAATTCTTTTTATCAATAAAATCATTGGGTAGCTAGGTGACCAGTAGAGAGAGCAAATGGTTTGGAGCCAGGAAAACCTAAGTTCAGGTTTGGCCTCAGAAGTTACTTAACCTCTGCCTGCCAAAGTTCCCTAATTTGTAAAATGAGGATAATAATATTAACAACTAACTTACAGAGTTGTGGTGAAGAACAAATGAAAGGATATTTAGAAAGCACTTAACACAGTGCTTGGCACATAGGGGGTGCTTTATAAATGTTAGCTATCTGCATTATCATCATTATCATTATTATGATTAATGGAAATTGGACTGAAAGATATTTAGACATGGAACTTAATTAGACTAAATTATCACAGAAGAATCTTGTCTGGGCATTTCACAAATTTAAAAACATTGATAAATCAATTTTCAAGAAATCTCAGAGATAGAATAATAACAAACAACTGGGAGGAAAAAAATCATAGATGATATTGTTTTTTCTTTTTGAAAAAAAATTTTTATTGATGTCTTTTTTTTTTTAACCTCTTCCTCCTATTCCCTAAACTATCTTCAAGGCAGGCCATTCAGATTAAGGGCCTGAGAGTATGAGGTCTCCCTTGTTCTTGGGCTCCATTTTTCAAAGTAGTGAAGGCCTTCCCACAGACGATATTATTACTTCCTCCAAAGCAATTGAGAAGATATTAGCATCTAGTAACATAGAGTCCTACTTCCTCATAACTCTATTTTTTCTCTTTATAAATTTTGCTTTAATTTTAATTGACATATGTGAATATTCAAATATATTAATAAGAATCAAATTGTATTTATTTTGCACATAGCATATATTTACCTGAATATGTATATGCTATTTCCTGCAGAGGATCTAAACTCCTTAGTGGCATCGACTGCCTTGACCAGAAACTAATATTACACTTAGTAGGCTCTTAAACAAGCAGTTGGATGGAGCCGTGGATAAAGCACTGGGCCTGGAGTCAGGATGACTCATCTCCCTGAGTTCAAATGTGGCCTTAGATACTTATTAGCTATGTGACCCTGGTCAAGTCTCTTAGCCCTTTTTGCCTCAGTTTTCTCATCTGTAAAATGATCAGGAGAATATGGCAATCTACTTCAGTATTTATACACAGTATTTTCATATTATATATATGTGTATATATGTATGTTGAAATATCTGTCTGTCCATCTCTACCCTAACCTGTCCCTGTCTCTCTCTCCTTCCCTCCTTCTCCCTTCTCTCTCTCTCTCTCCCTCCCTCTCTGAATTGACACTAACAAGGGAAGCTACAAAAGATTTATTGTATTTACCATGAGTTTAGTTGCTATTTGATGGAAACTTTTAAAAAATATCTTTGTAGTCATCATGTATATTATACTTTTGGTTCAAGTAGATTTTAATGTATCTTTTGCTTTCGAATCACCTTGATTTCTCCATCTCCCTCCCCTCCTCCATCCAAGTGTGACATCCCTGGCTATGCATCACTTCATCTGTCTTCCTATATTACTTTTTACAATATTTTTCATACGTTCCTTATGACACAATTCCTTCATAGTTTCAATCAGAGTTAACTTTTTAAATGATTCTCTGATAAGCAATCAAGGGAAGCATAATACATGGCCAGTAAGACTTGCCCAATTTTTTCCTAAAGTCACAGAAGATGTCCTATGCAGTCTAAATAGAATAAGAATTCCCTATTGATGGTATGGTCCTTCAGGTGCTACTATGATAGTAGCAGCAAGCACCAGAATAATGCAAGGATTCCTCCATTCATTTGGCAAACATTTATTAAGTGTCTACTATGAACCAAATACTATGCTTGACAAATGCATTTTAAATTTCTTAATTCATTACTAGATGCCAGGTATATAAAGACAAAATTAAAAAAAACAACAACACACTGCTCCTCAAGGAACTTATGGTCTACTTACTCAGATAAGTGTTGTCGTTCAGTCTTTTCAGTAGTGTCCAACTCTTTGTGACCCCATGTGGGGTTTTCTTGGCAAAGACCCTGGAATGGTTTGCCATTTCCTTCTCCAGCTCATTTTACATTTGAGGAAACTGAGGTAAGTGAGCTAAGTAACTTGCCTAGGATCAAACAGCTAGTAGTTGTCTGAAGCCAAATCTGAAATCAGGTCTTTCTGGCTCTAAGCCTAGTACTCTATCCACTGTTCCACCTAGCTGCCCAAATGAGCATGAGATATTTTCAGAAGGGAGAGAGCACAGGAAAAAAAAATAACTAGAGGGGAAAGGAAAGGCATCTATCAGGAAGTGGAGCCTGAGTTGATATTCCAAGTTCAAGATTAGGAGGGATTGAATTCCAGACCTGTGAGACATCCAATATAGTTGGGAAATGAAATTCCGAATTAGAATACAGCAAGCAAGCCAGTTTGGCTGTAAAATTTGGAGAGGGAAGTAATGAGAAATAATTTTTAAGACTTCCATTATAGATCATGATGTGAGAATTGTCAGTTAATCCCAACTTCTTTTAGAGCTGGGGTTCTTAACACTTATATTGGGAAATTGGTGTTATTGTTTTTGTTCTTATATTTTGATAACTATATCGCAAAATAATTGGTAAGCTTTATAATCCTCTGTCTTTTATCTTATGCATTTAAGAACATTATTCTGAGAAACAATCAATAGGTTTCACCTATTGATAGACAAAGGAGTCATTAAAAAACTTTTAAAAATACATTAAAAAAACTTAAGAATTCCTGCTCTACAATCAGTCCAGAAACAATGTAAAACAGTGACAAAGGAAACAGAGGACTAACAAACAGGAGAAATTAGTTATGTGGGAAGCCAGTGAAGGGAATACCACCTAAAGGACAAAACAAATATGCACACATAACAAAGGACATCGTGAAAATAAAGCTAGTAATTGTGGAGATAAAAGAAGTTTAATAAATAAGTGAATAAATAAGTAAGTAAATAAATATATATCAAACAAATAAATACATTGAGAAACAAACAGCAAGGAGATAGAAACTTCCCAATACAAATGCTGAAGAAATGAGCAAACAGAAGAGAGTTTCTAAAACAAATACCAATAAGTAAAACTCCAGAAATAAATAAGCTCATAAAAATAAAATGCAGAAACCCAGAAAAAAGAATGGATTAACTGCAAGAACTTCAATAGTATATGAAAGGACTACTAAAACAAGTAAAAGAAGCTAAAGTTTGGAATTTGAGTTCTTCAGAGAAAATGAGAAGGAGGACAAACATCTCAGAAGAGAAGTTAGACACTTTTAGGTCATGTGACTGGCAAACTAGAGGACTAGACATTTTCTCTGATCCGTCAGGAACTCTCAGATCTCTCCAAAATATAATTATGCATGAGAGAAAAAGCAATTTTAGTTGTCTCCATGGTCTAGGACAATAAGAAACCAAATAAAGCAAAGGCCTGATTAACTAACAATAGAAAATAAGCACTAATCACGAGGATGCTCACTCCCTACTTCACTGCTTTCTAACAAATAGCTCAGTGGGCAGAGCATAGGCCTTAGAGTCTGGAGTAGTGCAAATCTAATCTCAGGCATTGATTTGTGACAATAGGTAAGTCATGTAATTGCTGTTTCCTTCAGTTTCCCCATCTGTAAAATATGGATAATAATAGTACCTTCCTCCCAGGTTGTTCTGAAGATCAAATAAGATAATATTTGTAAAATATAGCACAGTGCTTGGCACATAAGTGGTATGTAAATATTAGCTATTATTATTATCAGCATTCCCATTCTGCATTGTCCACTCTGCTTCAAACAGCACTCCTGCACAAACTGACCAGCTTGCAACACAATTTAACTCTGTACTCTGAGCCCGTTACCCTTTACTATAGGGCCACAGAGATCCAAACCTTAGAAGTTGATTAGGTTGTAATAGCAGCTTAGCAGTGCTCTGTGCCACAACGAAGTTCAGCCAGAAAAACAAAACAAAACAAAACACGAAACACTTAACAAACATTTATTAAGTACCTACTACTTGCCAGGCACTATGCTAAACGCCTGGAATACAAAAAGAGTCAAAATACAGCCCTTGTCCTCAAGAAACTCACAATCTCTTGAGAAGAATACAGAAAAAAAAGGCACAAACAAGATTACATATGTGTGTGTGTGTGTATTTATGTGTATGTATGTGTCTATCTATCTATCTAATCTATCTGAGAAGAAAGGAACTAGAAATGAGGGCTTAGGAAAGGCTTCCTGTAGAAGAAAGGAGGAACAGAAGGAAGGAGGGTGGGTCATCAGTGTATGTGTGTGTGGCACTATAACCCATTCTTATATAATTGGGTTAAATTTAATACTTTTACTGAAAAACAATAAATTCCTCAAACAACCAGAAGAAAGTCTTTCAAAATAACACAACACTATCTTGTACACACAATAATCTGAAAAATGGAATGGAATAATGTGCTATAAAGAGCAAAGGAGCTCAAGATAGAGCCCAAGGTGACATATCCTGCAAATGTGAGCCTAGCCACAGACGAAAAATATTAGTGTTCAATAGAAAAGAGGTATCTGAAACATTCCTAGAAAGAAAACTGGACCTAAAAAAATGATTTGCTTCTCAAATGCCTAAGACAATAGAAATATAAGAACGGTAAACAAATATGGCAACTAAGGACAATAATAACAACAAAATTACAACAGAGAGAACATTGAGTTTTTTTTCTAAATTTACATGAGGAGAAAAGGGTGAAAACATAAATTAAAAAGAAGTGCTGATGGAAAAAAACAAGCCTGAAACTTCATGATCTGAAACCTCACTGCTCCCTTCCCTACAGGTATATAAATATTTTTTATGTGACTAAATTCTTAAGCAGGAGGGACATAAAAAAGGGAAAGGAGGAAAAACAGAGGAGGGAACATATGATGTACCCTAATTAAGTCATAGGCTAATAATGAAGGGAAAATAACTACTGTATTCTCTTAGGAAGAGGAAAGCTTAAAGGAGAAGGGGCAAAGAAGCAAAGTTACGGATTGACAAAGGAGAAATAGGGAAAGTCTCATTTCATGAATGAGAAAGAGAGAGTACCAAGATGAATGCACTGTGGGAGAAGAGAGAGATTTTACAGAGGGAGATGAAGACAATACAATGGCTAAGACATGCAGGGATTTGATGCTCATCTTTCCTAAAGTGGAGAAGCAGAGCTCCGGGGTCGAGGGAAGGGTAACTGACATTCGGGAGGGCATGGACTCAGGGAGGAAGGTTCAAGGAAAATGGGGGAAATCTGACCAGGGTGAAGGCAAAGGTCAATAATGAAATGCATTATCAAGGATATAAGCAAATTCTTAGCATAGAACAATATCCTGTCTACCACCTGCAGGAAATGGTATTTCTAAGAGTCAGATATGACATCAAATCAAACCAAACCAAACCAAACAAACAAACAAACAAAAAAACAAAGACGAGAAATTGGAGTACAGGAAATCTATAAGACAATAACACAGAAACTATTCAGAAGAAGGGCCCAAATGGGCAATTCACAAACTTTACTTGTGTAAGGAATACAGGAACTAAATAGTACTAAATAAATATAAAGATCATAAATAATACTAAATAAATATAAGGAAAGTATAAAAATCTAGAATAGACGCAAGAGGGGAGATTAAAAAAATGAAAAAAAATAAGAGAAAGAAATTGGAGAAGAATTAAATAGATAAAAGCAAGATAAAAAATGAACTAATCAAAAACAAACCCTCTAAAACTAGGGAAGGGGTAACAAATGGGAAGAGGAAGGGCTTGGGTGTGAAGGGTAGAGAGCTTTGGGAATAGGATTGTCTTAAAATAGATTAGTCTAAAGATTAATCTAAAGTAATTGAAGAGACATTATACTGTTTACAGAAGAAGAGGGGGGAAATACTAATTTGGGGAAAATGGAGAAAAATGGAGGAAAACAGAAACCTAAGTTTCACCTTTAAATGTGAATAGATTAAACAATCCAACAAAATGAAAAATTGTGACACTGGATAAGGTAAGAAAATCCCACAATTTGTTGCTTACAAGAAACACTTTTAAAAAACACAAAGAATAAAAATGAACAAAGGTCTGGAAAAATTGCTATGCATTAATTGAATCCAAAAGGTATTTACCATGTTTTAGGTACAGAGATACTGCAATCAGATTGGCTAATGGTTTATCAATTTTATCAGTTTTTTAAATGAGTCCTTCCTTGATCCTCCTGACTGCTAATACCCTTATTCCCTAACTATTCACATCATGTTTATTTTGTATTTCTTCTATGTATTTATATATTATGTATGTATATGTATTTATTTATACATATACACAAATTTCACCTCCCCTCCATAGAAAGCAAACTTTCTAGCAATAGGGATAATTTTATTCTTTATATTTGTATACCCAGCACCTGGTACATAGTAGCTGCTTAACAACTGCTTTTTTATTGATTGAATGAATGCTGCACCAAATGGAAAAGTATATCATTATTTAAAGGAAAAGTTCATCAAAGTGAAGTAAGAGTTAAATAGGAAAACAATAATCTAACAAAAAGATGAACAAGAACAGAAAGAAAGGATTAATGTTAGAAAATTTATGATAGACTTAGCAAATATTAAAATAGAAATCAGGAGTCAATATACTTTTCAGGCTCATGGTACCTTTTCAAAAGGTGCTTTTTCAAAAGTTGTCCATGTGCTAGCACTCAAAGAGCTCATAAACAAATTCAGCATTCACAAATCAATAAATGAATGAAATAAAATTTCATAAAGTACTTACTGTGAGACAAGTATTGTACTAAGTACTAGAGGTATAAGTATAAGCAAAAATTGTCCCTGTCCTCAAGTACCTATTCTAATAGGGAGAGATAACACACCTAAGAGTGTAGTGACCACGGAGGAGGAATATTTTGGTTTAGAAAATTATAGGTATGGATTATGGATCTTTAGGGGAATAGTTTGTCGTGCTCTTTCCATGAGCAATAACAGAGTTGATTTGATTATGGTCCCAGAGCTGGAGAGCTGGTTGCTGGGGGAGGAGGGGTATTAATGGATTCATATAAATTAACTGATTAAATAATACCTGGCTTGGTATCTGGTCTAGTCAGCATGGTAGCGAGGAGTTATCTTGGGAGTAAAGCTGAATTTGGCTGGTTCTTGAGCCTTGATGTAGTGGGTGATTAAGACAATCGTCCATCAGTACAGTGGGGCTGTTAGATTGCAGTTCTAAGCGTGAAAGTGTTAAGTTCTCCAGGGACTTAGCAAAAATATTAAATGTATCTTTTATAGACTACAATACAAGAAAAATAATCAATAAGGCTAATTTAAAGAAAATATTAAGACTTGCATAGAGACCAAATGATGTAAGGAGTGGGTCAAAGAACAAATCATATGAGCAATAAATAATTTTGTCAATGAAAATAACGAGACAACATATCCAATTTTTTTGTGATGCAGTAAAAGCAAATCTCAGAGGAAAATTTATATCTTTAAAATTTTCATCAACAAAAAAAAGAAGGGGCAGCTAGGCAGCGTAGTGAATAGAGCACCGGCCCTGGAGTCAGGAGGACCTGAGTTCAAATCCGGTCTCAGACTCTTAACACTTACTAGCTGTGTGACCCTGGGCAAGTCACTTAACCCCGACCACCTCACAAAAAAAAGAAAGAAAAAATCAACAAATTAGGCACAGAAATAAAAAGGTAGAAAGACAACATTAAAATCCACCAAATAAACACAAAAATATAAATTCTGAAAATTAAAGTGAATAAATTGAAATAAAAATTATAGCTAACATTAAAACTAAGAGATGTTACTTTGAAGACTAATGATAATGCATACCTACTACTTTGGTTTGAGAGGGAGTATGGCAAGAACCAAATTACCAAAATGAAAAATACAAATTCAAAACATGAAGGTGAAATAAAGGAAAGAGAAACTGATATATTCAAATGCATACCAAATAATACTGAAAGCCAGTAAGATTCATGAGCATTTACAAAATATAAAAGCTTTAGATTAACAGGATAAAAAAGAGAATATCAACAACATAATCTCACCAATAGACGTTGAACAAGCCACAGTGATCCCCTATTCTACCCTTGCCATAAAGTAAAACAAAAGCAAACAAAAAATAGAACAAGGCTGACTTACAATTAACATATACAAAGAAATTGGTGACATATTCATAGGTTAAAAATACACCTATTTTAGGGCACATGGTATATTACGTAGAGAATCCTAAAGTCAATAAAAGAACTGACTGAATTATAACTTTCATTAATATAGCCAGATACAATTTGGGGGGGGGACTAGATTTGAAAACTTTCAGCCATAAAACTCCATCTACCAATTCTGATTAATATCTTCTCTGAATTTTTACCACTCTAGGTGTCCTCTAGCATTTGCCATACCCCCTCAACCTTTTCTATGGTCAGATTTCCCAGAACCCGTCTGGGTTGTTTGACAGTCTACCTGGCTTTGATGAGACAGAATCACTAACACTATTCCTTCTGTTGAGATGGATAGCTACCAGGCAAGCTTCATACTCTGTTTCCAAGGCCTCCTATGCTTTGCCTCTTTCAGATGCTCTGACAGTGCCATCTGATCTCTGAAATAATTTAAGTATTGTTGGGTATTGCCATTTGCTCTACTGATGACGCTTCGTATTTCTGGATTTTGCCACCAGCCTGTAGCTGAATTTCTTTTATCTCTTGTCTCCCATAATTAAGGCCTAAGCCCTTAAAGCAAGGACTATCTAGTATTTTCTATTTGTATACCTAGTGTTTAGCACAATCTTTGGTACATAATAAGCCCTGAATAAACGTTTTTCTTTTTCTTTTTGGAATTCATTTTTCACTCACTCATTCATTCATTTTAGGGTGGTCTGGAGCATAGAGTTTCCCCAGCATCCCATAACTAGTATATACAAGAAGGGAGATTTGAACTCATGCCTTCTTGAAATCAGACTTACTTTCTATCTTGTGCTGCCTAAATTAAATCCATATAAATCTTCATCCTTTCTGCCTATTACTACCAAAATTCTGATAAGTGCAGTAAGCTGTCATTTAGAATAAATGTTGAGGCGGCAGCGCGAGGCGGGGCGGGAGGGGAAGAAGGCATAGGAGAGCCTGAGGCTGGAGTACCTGCAGATCCCGCCCGTGAGCCCCGCATACCCGGCTTGCGTGCTCACATGGGCAGCCCGTGCAATTGGAGCTGATCATGCCCTTACAACTCTACTTCAACCCTGAGCTCATCTTCCTGCACTTCCAGATATGGAGATTAATCACCAATTTATTGTTCTTTGGTCCAGTTGGACTCAATTTTTTATTTAATATGATTTTCTTCTGTTCGTGAGCTTAGTTTTTTTGGGGCAGGCCTTCACTATCATGCTTGTCTACGTGTGAAGCTGAAGGAATCCATGCAACTGCATGAACTTCTTTGGCCTTCTCAGCTCCCAGGCCCCCTTTCTGCCCCGGGTCCTCATGGGCTTTTCCTTGTTACTGGGCAACTCCATCATTGTGGAACTCCTGGGAATTGCAGTTGGACACATATTTTTTCTTGGAAGATGTATTTCCTAATCAGCCAGGGGGAGTGAGAATTCAGAAAACACCTACTGTTTTGAAGGCAATTTTTGATACGCCGGATGACAATCCTAATTACAACCCCTTACCTGAAGAGCGACGGGGGAGGGGGCGGGGGAGAGCGGGGCGCCTGGGAGGCTAGGAGGGCAGTGCCGAGTGCGAAATCCACTGGGAAGGAAGGACTCCAAGGAGATCTCCTCTGGGACGCTTTTACTCTTTGTTTCCGAAGTGTGGACACACTTGCTGGCTTTCCAGTTTTGAAAACCAGAAGCACTTTATGCAATGGTACATCCATGGTAAATTCCTGAGACCTCTCCAGCAGCCTGCCCGTGTTTCTTCACTTGACCATTACTTACACTGGTACTGAAGGTGTAACCTGCTGGAGCCGGAAACACGGATGAGACGCTTGCTACCAGCTCGGTACCAAGGATATGCTCACCAGGGAGAAAGTGTAAAGCAGAATTTTCTCCCCCTCCCTTCTTTGGTACATGGACGTCTCAGAGAGGACAAAATAAAACTCAGTTCATTCTCTCTCACTGGGAAAAAAAAAAAGAATAAATGTTGACTCAAGCATACCTTGAACATAGATATAACTTTTTGGGTCCAATTTTTGAGGGGGTCCAGAGCTAGAATAAGAAATGAGAAGGTAGGAAAAGATTGAAGGGAAAAAAGAAAAAAAAAGGGGCATTTTGGAATAATTTACATCTTCGAAATGTGGGATAGTCGTGTGTGTGTGTGTGTGTGTGTGTGTTTTGTTGAAACTGTTTTGGGCAAGGAACTGAAGCACAAGAAACAAGCCTTTTTGTAAACTATGTGGAAGACATAAGGAAGATCAAAAAAGGAATTATTAGTTGATTAGTGTGGATAGGCTGATAATTCTGGACCACAGAGAGGAGACAAATGCAAAACTCTTAATTCATTTTTTGTTTTCTCTGCCAAGGAGAGTGATCTTTGGTCTTGAAATGATCTATCAAAAATAGCTAACATGAAGTTGAAACACAACATAAATGAGATGATGAGAGATCATCTATATGTGTTCAATAAATTCAAGGGAGTAGGCCTGGGTGTACTATGTCCTCTGGATGAACAGAAAGAATTAATAGCTTTGGGAAATGGGAGGAGTGTCATAGGACTGAAAAGAGATTAATATGGTCCCAATTTGAAAAAAATATAAGGAAAGACAAAAATGATGATGATGACGATGATGGCTAGCATCTATATGAGGCGTTAAGGTTTGCAAAGCATTGTATAAGTTAGCTTGACTTCAATTCCTGGGAAAACTTCAAAATGTGTTATAAAAGACATGATGTGAGAGTCATCAAAACCCCTATGGGTTCATCAAGAACAGTCCAAAAAACTCATTTTTTTTGACAGAGCCACATGATGTATACATCATAGATCAGGACAGTGCTGTAGACAAGATTTACCTGGATTTCAATAAAATGTCAGAGAACGTCTGGGTTTTACAATTTTGAGAACTCAATATGAGTCAACAATGTAACATGGTAGCTGAAACAACTTAATGTGATCAATTTTTGTTTTTGTGGAACTGGGATTTCATCGGTATAGGGAATTTTTAGTAAAGAAATTACCTCTATCAGCCCAGAATGGCATACTACTCTGCAATAGTTAGGAAATCCGCTGAGACAATTTTCTCTTGTCTTTCTCTGAGACACATACTATTTAGAATGAAGGAAGTGATGATGTTTCTTCATTTTTCTCCTTGGTCAGATCACATCTGGATCTTCAGGTTCTGCTCTGAACAACATATTTAAGAAGTCCATTGTTAACAAACTGATAATAGTGATGAGACTAGAAATGTTAATTTATTAGAGTCAGTTAAGTGAACTAGGGACATCACCCTAGACAAGAGAAGAGTTAGGGAGGATGTGATAAATGTCTTCATATATAAGGCATTGGTTAATGAGATTTCTACCCCTTAGGGCCATATATAGTACAGTCATTTTGCTACAACCTTCCATGTGGGTTCCATTTGGGACATATGCAAGTTTGGGGCATATGTAACTACTTCTTGTCCAACTTGGTAGGTGATTTACTAGCCTTTTTAACTGACTTGTGAACCAGAATTCAGTATGCATATAAAAGGCCCCACTTGACTTTCTTAGCTTTGGTTGAGTAAGCCAATTCACTTGCAAGTCCAAATGTCATGGTCCTCTTTGACAACAGAAGGATTAACAACAGTCAACAATCTGTGAGTAGTAATAACTGCTCCACTGGGGACCCAACTGGACAGCTCCAGTTGGCCAATGCAGCTCGCTCCTTCCTTTCTTCCTTCCTTCTTTCCTTCCTTTCTTCCTTCTTTCCCTCTTCCTTCCTCCTTCCTTCCCTCCTCTCCTTCCCTTCTCTCCTTCTGTCCACATAGGGAATCATACCCTTGCCTCCTGGTGCTCTGCCCAAAGGAATATTAATTTTGATTACTGAAACCTCACAAAATATCTTTTGGTTTATGGGCTAGGTTTCTTTTTCAAGGATCTTGCCTTAAGCCCAAATCACTCTGGCTCTCATTGATTGGTCAACAATAGGTTGTAGCCCAAGCCTCATTTGGTCATTGTTTAGGCTCTGATGGCTCTGAGTAAGTGTAAATAGCAATTGTTTCTGTTTAGGCTAGAAGCCCTGAGGGGCTTCCCCTCCCAGATTGATTTTTTTTCCTTTGACTAGGTTAAAAAAAAAACAGCTATTCTTTGCCTCATTTCTTACCTAGCCTTAATCACTGAATGGACCTTGCCTTAGAAACACTGAGATCTGAGAAAGATCTTAGCTCATAAAGGCCAAGGTCTCCCATTGCAATGGGGCCATCCCCAGTAATCCTGATCTATACCTTGTCACTGGACCCAGATGGCTCTAGAAGAGAAAGTAAGTCTGGTGACTTTACACAGCCCTGCCTCACTTAAATCCAATTTACTTGAAAGTCATGACATCACCTTCCAGATGTCATGGTCCCCTTCGAGAATGAAAGACAAACAACAGCAATACCAAGCAAGGAGACAAGGAATAATTTAAGCTTCAAGGTAGGCCATTGGCCAGTTGAAAAGTTTTTCCTCCTCCTATAGTAAACAGAGCAGAAACAGTGCCAGAATAATTGTAGAAGTACAGAAGTATATTTGAGAGATTGGATCATGCCAAACACTTTATGAGGGCTCATAAGGCTTTCATGGGTCAGTCCCTCATTACACATGTATTTGAAGGACTGTCACACACAACAAAGGGGGATTAGACTTACTCTGTTTAGCCCCAGCGGATAGAAGTAGGAACAATTGGTGGAATTTGAAGGAAGTTACAGTTCAGCTTGATGAAAATAAAACAAACAAAAACCCAACAACTTCCTAACAATGAGAGCTCTCTAAAAACTGAATAAGCTGCCTTGAGAAGTACCTATTTCCCCTCACTGTAAGATTTCTAGCAGAAATTGGATGACTACTCATCCCAGAAGCCAGAGATGATTTCTGTTCATGTATGCTTTGGAACAAATAACCCCTGAGGTCCAGGGTTTCTTTTCATACCAAGATTATCTGATTCTGTACTCTTAGCTTCCTCCCAGGAAGGAAAGAGGCATATTATACAATTAAAAACAGGAACTTTTGAAGAGAACTATGATGCAAATATTCAATTTCTACTTCTTACAATGGGCAGAATAATATATGAAGCCAACATTAAGGCAGAAAGCCCAGAAAGAATGCAAAACCAACAAAGAATTTTCAGAGGCATAAACTGGCACTTTGCTCCTCTTTACAAGCAGGGAGTGGGTGGGAATCATACTTTGTGATTATAAACACTATTTCTATAAAATATTTATAAATGCTACAGTTTCATAATGCCTTGGCATTTCTTTCAGGGCCATTTTGTCTGATAAGAAAGTGCCTGAATTCATTATTCCAGGTGTTTCCTTTGGCTTTCTATTTGCAAAAGAATATACCTCTAATATGTAGACAAGGGCATTTGACTGTCAATTTTTTAGGATTTCCTATAAAAATCTCATTTTTTTGAGTCTTAGAATCCAAGAATATTAAGAATATTAGCAACAAGGGACCTTAGTTATCCAATCAGTCAATAAACATTTATTAAGCACTTACTATGTGCCAGGAACTGAGGAAATAAAAACAAAAACAAATTCGTCTCTCAAGGCGCTCACAGTCTAACAGAGAGACAATATCCAAAGAGGAGAGATAATATCCAAACAACTATTTACATATGTGATATATATGGGGTAAATTGTAAGTAATGTCAGATGTGAGGCAAGAATGTTAAGGGGACCAGAAAAGATTTCTTACAGAAGGTGGGATTTTATCTGTGACCTCAAGGAAGCCACAAAAGCCAGGCAGACCCATGGAGGGAGAGCATCCTATGCATGGGGGACAGTCTAAAAATGTCAGGAAGGGGGCAGAGTCAAGATGGTGGAGTAAAAGCAGTGACTTACTTGAGTTCTCCCCCAAACCTCTCCAAATACCTGTAAAAAAATGTCTCTAAACAAATTCTAAAGCAACAGAACCCACAAAAACATAGAGTGAAACAAACTTCCAGCCCAAGACAACCTGTATGGCTGGTCAGAAAGGTCTATCTCACTGGCCTGGAAGAGGAACACAGTTCAGCATGGGTGCACAGGCAAACCAGGCCTCAGTGAACCTGGAGCAGGCCTTAGGGGACTGAATCATGGGCAGCTGTGGTGGTTTCCAGACTTCTCAACCCACAAATGCCAAAGAGAACTTAGAAGGTCAGTAGAAAAAGTCTGTGACCTTGGTGAGAGAGAAGCTTGGTCCCGGCCCCAGTCCTGGCATAGCCCCCAGGGCAACGGTTGCTTCTGGAGCTCCCAGCTCACAGATGGAGGGGGAATTGAGTGACTGATCAGAGGGGGATTGCAAGAATCTCTTTGCTAGTGCTGAGGCAGGATTCTCTTGCTTTCCCTGTGCTTGGATCTGGGCCACATTTCCAGGTGACAATCCTGGGGAGAGGAGGAGTGCTGGTGTGTTGGAGCTTGTGGTGGTGGAGAAGGAATCCTTCTCACAGTTCCAAGGCAGAAAAGAATGCTTGTGGTCACTCATAGACCAAAGCACAGTCTAGGAAAGGAGTAAACACGTCACCCTTGATCATACCACCTTGGAAGAACTTAAAAATTACAGGTCCCTAGATGTATCTCTGAAAACAACGGCACAAAACCCCCAAAGCTTGGGACAGTACGTTCTCCACACTGGAAGAAGACCCCTATCTTAACAAAGTTTATAACTCAAGTAATTGGCTGGGATTATGAGCAAACTGTGCAAAAAAAAGTCAGACTATAGATTCTTTCTTTGGTGACAAAGAAGATCAAAACATACAACCAGAAGAAGACAAAGTCAAAGCTCCTACATCCAAAACCTCAAAGAAAAATATGAATTGGTTCCAGGCCGTGGAAGAGCTCAAAAAGGATTTAGAGATGCAAGTAAGAGAAGTAGAGGAAAAATTAGGAAGAGAAATGAGAGTGATGTAAGAAAATCATGAAAAACAAGTCAAAAAAACAAGTGCTAAAGGAGACACAAAAAAATACTGAAGAAAATACACCTTAAAAAATAGACTAACCCAAATGGCAAAAGAGGCCCAAACAACTGAGGAGAGGAATGCCTTAAAAAGCAGAATTGGCCAAATGGAAAAGGAAGTCCAAAAGCTCACTGAAGAAAATACTTCCTTAAAAATTAGAATAAAAATGTCAGGAGATGGAAGTGTCTTATTTGAGGAAGATAAAGAGGTTAATGTCCCTTTGAGTATGTGGAGGGTAGCAAAGTATGAGAAAACTATAAAAGTAGGAATAGGGTAGGTTAAAAAGTCCTTTAAAAGCCAGTCTCCCTCTGAGACAATTCTTAAATTTTCACTGTGACCTTTATTTAAACATCAGAAATTGGTCTGCTACAAATTAAGGCTTGAGGCATTGTTTTGATAATTGTACATAAAGTGATGGAGAAAATATTAATAATGAAGATTAAACTAAAAATATACCATGCTTACATGTTCAATTTTTTTTAATCCTGGTGAGTTGGTTGTTAAACATTACCAGCACACCTCTACCCTGGAGGCAAATTTATGATGACCCTCTCTGAATCTAGGTTGGTCCTCATAGGGCACTCATTATTAGACAGATGCTAAGACTCATTGATTGTCCACTTGGTAGAAGGATTAACTAGAACCTGCCTTTCAATGGCATAGTTTTCTAGACACAAATGACGGGGTTGGGATGTGGACCCCAGAAAGGATAAAGCCTAGATTTTCCCACATGGCCAATTCTCTGGCTATAATCCCATCAACTGGCCTTTCATTGTGGCTATGCCCAATCTCCCAATTCTCTGTTACCCTTAACCTACCTCCCCATGTATCTCTCCACCCCCCCCCCCCACTTCCTGCTGCTAATCTCCATTTGCCACGTGGTCCAGGTCCCAGGCGGTCTGTTCACCCCAGCTTACTGGCCTCTCCCATTCAGATCTTCCTTAGACCCCTCCTCCAGTCACCCCAAACTACTTGGCCACTCCTAGATCTCTCCCACATTCTTTTTGTATATGAGGTTCATCTTGTCTCCATTAAAGTGCTCAGATTCTTAAAATCTAGCCACTGCTCAGATTCCTTAAGAACCTACCCAATAGCTCACAAATGTTCAGATTCCTTAAGAGTCTAGCCAATATAGTGGATCTTTAATACACCTTGTCTCTGGCTGAAAGAAGGCTTGGGTTGAATTCATTCGGGCAGGAACTTCGTGTTATAATTTTGGAGTTCCAGTTTCCCTAAACCCCTAAACCTCAACAACAAGGTCATAAGCATTATCTGTAATTTTTTTTCAAACCTTTGAGTACTACTAAATGACTCCTCTCAGTACATTCAGAGAGGTTAGAAGCAGATGAAATGTCTAGTAGGTCAAATGTTGTTTTTATTTGGTAGACTCTATTTTTTTGCAGCTCCTTTTCTTGAGCTATAGTTCCATAAGACAAACATAACTACCAAAATACCTACTGTATTCTGCAGCTGCATGATGGATGCCTTCCTAGTTATGGATTCATAAATGCCTTGTCTGTAGCTTAGCTAACAAGGCTTTTACCTTAAATGAGACTGCATAGTCAAGTGAAAGCTCCTTAATTTAAGCATGGGCTCTCCATTCCAATTTAGTTTCAAGAGGAAAAGGAAAGAGATTATTTAGGTTTTCTAAAGTGAAATGCAAGAAAGGGGGGAAAAAAGACACTAAATGATGTAAGTGGAATTTGCAAACAGCACAACATCATTTAAGACTTATAGAGTACTTCACATTTTCAAAAGCTTTTATCATCATCACTGATTAATTATGCTTTCCCACCTTAGAGCCTTCTGATGAAGTAGGTCAGTGCCACAAGATCCATTTTATTGATGAAGAAACTGAGGCCAACTAGCAGACTTTCCAGTCAGCAACTAATCTGGCTGATTACTCCATGAAGGTAACAATCTCTTAGTGTTCTAAGCAAGCCTTTAAGTTATAAATTGGGGGGCAGGGAAAGGCGTGAGCTCACATTGATAGAAGAAGTTTCCTTGCCTCCGTTTCCCTATACAAAGGAAATCCCAGGTCTGGTCCCTAGCCCACAAATAGCTTCTTTATAGTCAGAAAGTAGATTTGAAGAGCCAGGGGAATTTGAATCAAGCTAAGTAATTGTATAAGTACTCTGACAATGGTGATATGTGCTAACTCTAATAATAAGCTTATCTTTTTGGGAAAAAAATGACCATAATAAGACATATTATCATGAAGTAACTAGCTTTCGTGATTAAAAAAAAAACAAACAGGCCAAGCTAGTGGGCAACCCTAACTGGAAATGGTCTTTGAAGGAAGTAAATTCGAAAAATATTCTCATACCATTGGACAGATAACATGATATAGCCAAAGGGACTATTGGGCTTAGAGTCAGAAAGATCTGGGTTCAAACCTCACCTCTGACACTAATTGATCAATAACTGTCAAGTCACTTAATTTCAATGTTCCTCAGACAAGTGCCAAAGTTTTTCACCTACGTCAGAGACAGATTTCAGTCTATTAGCTGAAATTCCCACACTGGAATTTCTTTAAACAATAATGATCATAACCCTGCGATCCTTAGTAGCTGTATCATACATTACTTACCTATAGGATAAGAGGAAATTGGTTGGCTGAATGAAAGGGGAAAGGCATTTTAAGTTCCTGAAATGGCAGTGGCAAGAGAGCAGGCCCTATTCATATAGAAATAGAGAGAAGATCACAGATACCGACCCATAATGTATATTCAGAGGAATAAAGGGAAGTAAGTACTAAATGGAGAAAAGGAAAGTAAAAGTTGAGAATTTAACTAAGGTGATGACCTTGAAAAACACTAAAGAAAAGATAACCTAGAATTTGAGAAATCTTCCATTACTCTGATGATTCATGATGTCATGGAGGTGATCATGGCTTCTCAAAGGCAGGCTCTGGTTAGGTCCTACCATTCTGAAAAGGCTTGGAATATGTATCCCAAAACATACTGAAAACTTGTTATTTGAAGGTTCTTATTTGAAGGTTCCGTTCTAAACACATTTGGGGAATGACATTGATTAGATAAAAAGACTCTAAAAGTCAACCAGGATGGTATAGGACATTGAGTTCATGCTATATGAGAAGCAGTTAATTAACTGGGAATATTTACCCTTGAGAAGAAAAAAGACAGAATAGCTGGTCTTCAAGTATGTGGAGGGTTGTCATGTGGAAAAAAAATGGACTTGTTCTGTTTAGTGCTAGGGAACTGTTGTTTGTCCTTCATTTTCAAAGGAGACCAATGACATTATGGGGGTGATGTCTTGACTTGTATAAATTGGATTACAGTGAAGCAGAGTTTCATAAACTCATCAACCTCACTGTCTTCCAAAGTCATCAAAGTCCAATGGCAGGGCAAAAGTCAGGATGACTGGGGATGATCCCGGATGCAGTGGATGATCTTGGTTTCTTCAATGTCTAACCAAGCTCTAAGTGCTCCAAAGCACCTGCTCCAGCAACCTTCATGGCCACTGGAACAAATCATTCTTGTTTGCCCATTCCACTGGGGGGAGCCTTCATATGCTTAGGGGTAGACATCCCTTAACTCACCAACAGATTTGAAGCCTGTCAATCGCCTTTAACCTGGTTTAGCTCATTTGCCAACCTGGTGCTAGAGAGTAAAAAGAGAAGGAATGGGTGGAAGCTACAAAGAGCCAAATTTAAGTGTGACATAGTGATGGTGTTAGCCTTGGTAAAGAGAAGACCCCACCTTACCCTTGAAAGATAAAAGGGAAAGAAGGTAAGTGAGGACTTCAAGCAGAAATGAGAGTGCTTATGATTATTATATTTAATCTTCTCAGATTATTAGGAAGTGAGGTCATCCTTATGGGCAATTAGGGATTTGAGGAAGAAAAAATCATAGAATGGCCACTTTGGAAAGCATGAGAGATTAATCAGAGAAGAAACAGGTTAGATGGTTGGGAAAAGAGATATAGCATAGTGCAAAGAGTACTGGACTTAGAGTCAGGAAAACCTGAGTTTGAATCCTGCTTCAGACACTTGTTAGTTATGTGACCCTGGGTAGTTTGCTTAAGTCCCTGGACTTGTTTCCTCATTTTAAAAATGAGAACATTGGTATCAGTGACCTCAAAGTTCCCTTATGGCTTGAAATCTCTGATCCAATTAATTTAAAGCAGCCTTCCATCAGACAGTTTTGTGACTTCTTTCCAGTAGCTCTCAGGAGCTCTAGAGATCATCAACCTCTAGTACAATACATGCAAATAATAGGATAAATAATTGTTGAATTGAAAACAAACTAGGTTTGAGGCAAGGCAAGAAAAAAAAACTTTCTAAAAATTGACCACAAAGTGGAATGGGTTGACTATTATTTCTCACTAGGTTTCTTTTGGGACTATGAATTTCAATTATATGGCTGCTGTGATCCTTTCCAACCCAAAACATATATAATCCTGTGATCAAGGAGTTTCGACATCATAGAGATGATCTACTAGAGACTCTTAAAGAGGAGAATAGAAGATTTAGCAAAGTTGAATAGGGACTAGACCTGTGATTTCACTGGCATAAGTAGTTTCCAGATGAGGAAACTCCCTTTACTAATGCAAATAGCCACTTTCTATCCCACTTAGAGTACTAGCCAGTTGCTTTGTCATTGAGAAGTCACCTCCTGTATGCAACAAAGTCAGAAATTGAACCAATATCTTCCTAGCTCTGAGGCCAGCTCTCTACCCATAATACTGCTCAGTAGTGGAGTGGGTATCAATGAGGAAATGCTAGTGGTCTAAAAACAAGGGTGAGGAAAAAGAGAAGAGGACCCAGATTCTGTTGCCAATTTTGACAACAGGCCAAACATGGATGTTAAATAACAGGGAAGAATCACAAATGATGTGGAGGCAGAATAGTGGGGATTTAGATGAATAGAAGATTGAAGAGAGAGTACAGGGTGGGTTTAGAGAAAGGGCAGGATCCTGTAGGATGAGAATGGATAAGACCCAGTACCAAACAAGGTACCATTTCTTTTTTTGGTGCCTATAAAAATATGACCTTATTTTCAGAACAAACTTGTCTCTCCTTCAATTTGCATTCACACTTTTTGTATTTATTTGTCCTTCCTTCTTCCCCTGACTATACAACATGCCTCTCCATTACCATATTCCTAACATCCTTATAGGCCAATAACAATGTTAGGTATGCAGAGTATATGGTCAGAATTAAGGGCTTAGACAGAAGTGAGAGCATATAGAAAATAGTTCTACTTTTCTGCTTTTATCTTCTACTTCAAGTCCTAGGTAGTAGGCTTATTTTAAATACTGCATTTCCTTGGGTCTCCCTGAATTGACTCTTTTGAATAGATCTTAAATAGATTTTTTTTTTTTACCTCCCATGTAAAGCTCTTCATAAACCGGTCCCTTTCTAGCTTTCCAGTCTCCTTACACATTATTCCCTTCCACTCACATTATGATCCAGCTACACCAGCCTATTTGCTGATCTTGGACACAGCATTCCATTTTCTATCTCTGTGCCTTTTTACTGGCTGACGACTGTGCCTAGAAAGTTTTCTCTCCTTACCCCTGTCTCTTAGAATACTTGGCTTCCCTCAAGCCTCAGCCACATTCCTAGTTCCCATGTTATTTCCTTCCCCCACCCCTGACCCCAGCTTCTAGACCTTCCTCACTAAGGTTATCTTTCATCAACTCTTTCTATATGTATCTTGTATGTGCATATTTCTATACATGTTATATTTCCTATAATGTATTCATTAATTAACATGTATTCTCATTGAGTCAAGGGGCTGTTTTTGCCTTAATGTATTCCCAGGATTCAACAAGAGTCTAGTACAGAGTAAGTCCTTAATAAATGCCTATGGATTGATTGAGCTGAAGCTTTGCACTTTGGGCATATACCACAAATTATACCCACAGCAAACAATGTGCTCTCAGATGAGTGGGGTTTGGGAGAATGAATAGGTCAGGGAAGGAAGGTGCCTTAGCTTATCTTCTAGGAGCTTCCTATTAACCTAATTATGTTTGTTAATTAGGTGCTGAACTCTGTTGTTTCAATGCTTCTGAAGAAATGGAGTACTATCAATGTCTTCTAAATTTGGTTGCTACATTTAGCATCCTTGGGAAAAGCCCTGGCTACCCTCCCTGCCTGTGTGGAAAACCATCCTAACTTCTACTGCTCATCTCCGCCCTCCCCCCAAAAAATTGTGGATTGATGCACCATTGTCAAAGAGGATCATGTTTATGATACATGATATTGGGATTCCAGGATCCCAAAAAGTACCCTAAAATGTGATGCTAGGGCTCTAGTTTTAGAAAGAGACTTGCAACACAGAAAGAACATGATGGGGAATTGGCCTAATGTATACAACCTGAAAACCCTATTAAATACATCTAGAAACAATTCATTAGAAACAGGAAACACCTATAGGTTAGAGGTCTAGAAATTCTAGGAACTCCTATTCCTTTCTCTCATTGTGAAGCAGACATTTATATAGGGAAATTTCTCAGTTTGGAGAAAGATATCTGTAGGATTTATATTAAAATTTTGTTTCTTTGGCTTCAGATGACCAGGTATTTGACTTTCCTTTGCTTTTCTCTTCAATTTCTCTGGATGTCTTTGCCTCACCCCAAGTCCTTATTATTATTATTATTATTATTATTATTATTATTAGCTAATATTTATATAGTACTTATTACATGCCAGGTAATGTGCTAAGTGCTTTACAATTATTATCTCATTTGATCCTCACAACAACCCTGGGAAATGGGTGCTATCACTATCCCCATTTTACAGATGAGGATGCTTGGCAAATAATCATTTGCCCAGGGTCTGAGGTCAAATTTGAACTTAGGTATTCCTGACTCCAAGCTGTCATCCTTTCCACTGTACCACTTGGTTGCCCCACAATCTCAATTATGTGCCTCAATGTAGATTTGCCTGTGCCTTTCACTTTAGTCCTTCACTAACTCTTATAGTCTGACTTCAAGGCTGCAAAAAATTGGGATTTTGATGATGGTGAGGGCCTTTGTCTAACCTGACGTATAATCAAGGATCCCTCTTTAACACCATTACCAGACATTATTTGATTTGGTGTTCCTTCTCTCCTCAAATTACATTGTATTGACTGATCTTAAGCATGTACATGTTAAATCATTCAAATCTCTCCACTCTTAATTGAGCTTCAAGATAGAGATCCTTCTGTTTTTATCTTTGTATTTCTAGTACCTATCATAAAGCCTGGAATATAGTAGGTGCTTAATAAATATTTGTTGATTTTTTTTTATTTGTATAGTGAGGTGGAAATGAAAAAAAAATTAACTGATTAATTTGAATATTCCAACAAACTTACAGATTTGCCTTTCCAAGTATGGGGGGGGGTAGGAAGGGGGATAGTCATGTAAGCTGGATTGTAGATATTCTTTTTAACCTGTCCTAACATACCCACATACCAAAAGGTTTCCTAAAGACTTGTGTTTTTTCAAGGAGACTTAAAACTCTCAGGGATATATTTTTCCCATTGAGCTTTTAATGATGTTTATTTATAAAACAGCCATTTCTTTGAGGTATGTTTACCAATTGTCCTTTTTCTGCTGAACTCTTCTATTTTCATTGTTTGTGGAAATATACTTTCTTGAAATAGTTTCCTACATTCATTATTAACTTTTATCCTTCTCTTTCTCAGGATCTCAAAGTCCATAATCCCACAAACATATGCTGTGAAATATGTAACAAAAAGCATCTGGACAAGTCGGCAGAAGCTCAGCTATTAGTGTGGTTCACAAGACCTGGGAGTACAACAAGTTATTTTAAAGAAGGAGAGCAGTTATTTTATAGGTAGGCAATAATTTTTATTGACCTCCCTCTCCCCATCCTGAGTCCAATATCTGTTCCAAAGGGTGGAACTAGCCCTTATATATATATTTCTAAAGAATTTCCTCATATCAGGAATCCCTACTGCCTTGTTTTCCCCAACTAAGTTATATATAACACATAAAGAGAATTCTTAGATCTGCTCGGATATGGGGTTGGTAGGGTGGCTGTTAAAAAAAAAAGAAGAAGAAGAAGGCTAAGGCTATCAGAGATCAATAAGGAAGGGAAGACACTAAGGGCCAAAGTTAGAAATATTAAATCTTGAGATGAGACCTTTTTCTCTCAGGCTTACAGGTCTAATTGGTTTTCTTGGTTTTTATATTTCAGCAATGGTTACCTAACACAGAGGCACCTTTTCTCAGATCACAAACTTGTTATCTGTCTTTTTTCTTTGTTCTTGTTCAAGTCAGACATGAGAAGAGTGGAAATGCATAATCAGGAGACAGCTACCATTTTTGGTTGAAATGTTTCTTTTATCCCAGGGCTGCATCATTGGTCTCTGTATTTCTGTCCTTTATACATTTCTTTTATATTGACCTTCCATTACAGGCTGAAAAATTCTCTTAAACTTAATGAATAGACAACTATATACAATTTTAGCTATACAGATATAGATAGATATTTATACATAAATATATGATACACACATAAACACAAATGTATTTAAAATCATTTATTCAATAAGTATTTATTAATTACCTGTTGTATACCAGGCACAGTCAAGACATTGTTGAAACAGAGACAAAAAACAAATAGCCCTCAGGGGGCTTATTTCTATTTAGGGAACACAATATATGCATAACACACTAGCTTTTTATAGCCTCCTTGAGAACAGTTGAGCATGAATATTATTATTCATTACTGTATGACTAAAAGATTACAGAATTTCCAGTAATAATGAGACTCTTTGAAAGTCTCAACATCATTTATCTTAACGTTTTGCAGTTCTGCAGCTGATGGCCTTTATATGCATCATTAGTATTTCATTGATCCTCCCTGATTTCATCAGAGACTCTCGTCACTAATGGGGATGACAACCCTTCCTCCTTAGTAAGATTTTACAAGTTATTGGGACAAAAATCTACAATAATAACGACAACAACAAAAGGCCAGCTTTTCGGTAATAAGTGTCTCTGAATTTAGGCCGGTCTTCAGACTACAGATGGAAAGTCCATTCCTGGGCTCCTCCCTTTCCTGCCAGAGCTTGTGGCCTACTAGCCTAATCTTTGAGAAGCTAGGGTCACCTCCAGAATACAACAAGGCAGCAGAAAAAGACATCCATTCACTCATTTATCAAACATATATTAAAAGGCAGCATTAAGAGGAAAATAACACTGGAGATAGAAGGTCTGGATACAAATCTTAACTCTGACACGATATTTGAGTGACATTGCCCTCAGTTTGTTGTTATTCAGTAGTTTCAGTTTTTTTCTGATTCTTCATGACTTCATTTGGGGTTTTCTTGGCAGAGATACTGAGGATGATTTGCCATTACCTTCTCTAGCTTATTTTACAGATGAGGAAACTGAGGCAGAGTTAAATGACTTGCCCAGGGTGACACAGCTAATAAGTGTCTGAGGCTGGATTTAAACTCAGGCCCTTCTGATTCCAGGGCCAGTGCCCTATCCACAAAGCCACCTAGCTGCCCCTGAACCTTAGTTTGCTCAGCTGCAAAATGAAAAAGTTGAATTAGATGCTCTTTGAGACCCTTTCTAGTTCTAGATATATGCTCCTAGGAGCCTATTATGTGCAGAGAACTGTGCTAAAGCTAAACAGAACTTAGGTAAGGCATTCTATGCCTTTATAGAAATTAGAGTCTAATGGGGAATAAGAACCAAAATATAGATGACTATTATTGGCATCATTCATGTTAAGTGCCTTAGAGAAATTTTTAAAAAATTATATGTGGAGATCTGAGAAAAAAGGTTATTAATGTTATAGAAAATATAGGAAAGTTTCATGGAGGAACTGTCTTGGGAACCAGGCTTTAAAGTATTGGAATATTATTAACTAACATTTAAACAGATCTTTAAAGTTTATAAAATGCTTTATACATATGAGCTCATTTGATCCTCACAAGAGCCCTACGAGGTCCAAGAATCACTATCATCATTTCACAGTTGAGAAAATTAGGACTCAGAGACATAAGTGTCTTGCCTTGGGCTGCACAGCTGGTAAATATAGAGGCAGAAATCAAATCCAGGTCTCTTCTGACTCCCCAAGTCCAGTAATTTTGCTGGACACCATGTAGGACTGGGAGGAAATGCAGTAGGCAAAGATGGGGAGTAAGTATATTCCTTGCATAGGAGACAGTAGGAGCAAAGATGTGGGGGCAGAAGCAATTCTTAAAACACTTGTTAGAAATTCTACTGAGATTTGCTTTCATGAAATTCTGTCCATCCCCAAATCCTCAAGGTAATTAACATAAGGAAAAACTATGTGTTGTGTGCTCATTCAACAAATAGATTAGGACCCATATATAGGTAAAGGCTAATAAGTTTAAATCACTAAATGGCCTTTCTTTTTGTATAAAGAACTCAGAAAGTCTCTACCTCATTGGAAGTCTTTCAGCAAAGGCTTATTGATCACTTGCCAGGAAGACATGAGTTCAAATTCGGTCTCAGACACTTACTAGATGTGTGACTCTGGGCAAGTCACATCAGCTCTGCTTCTGTTTCTTCATCTGGAAAAGGGGAAAATAATAATACATGGCAGGGTTGTTGGTAGTATCAAATGAGATAATAATTGTAAAATGCTTAGCACAGTGCCAGGCTCATAGTAAGCACCATATAAATTATTATTATCACTCCCTCTTCCCTTCTTAGAAGGGAAGAAGAAGAAGCCACACCCATATGGCTCTGTATTGATTAGAAGTTTCCCTCTTATAACAACCCTTACAGTTTCATATCATTTCTAGCACTCTTTAGTACTGGGGAGGGAGAATTGCCTAGTCCCAGGCACCCATTTTCAAAGCAACTTGCTCTAGCTACAAACAATGAATGACTCACTTAGCCCTGGGGCAAAAAAAGGACAGTTTCAGACTCAGGGTAATGTTCTGCCAGTTGGGAGGTTTATTGAATTATTAATAAAAATAATAATATATCTTCTAACCTCTCAAGTAAGAGGCAGATTCCCTAACTATTGGCTAGAGATTAGAATCTCTTCTCTACCTTAAATCCTGTGCAAATTTCAGCTTGGTACAATGTCTCTCATTAACCCCCTCAGCACTCCACCAATGTACAACATGCAATAAATGGCTTTCATGGTCAACCACAGAAGTTTATGTGAAGAGAATGCAAAATCAGAATAAATTAACAACTTAAATCATAGCAAGGAAACAAATCCTAAATGTATGGCAGATTGTGACCACTCATGGGAAGGTGAAAACTGGAGAGAATCAACCTTTCCAGAGCTTCTTTATTTCATATATGTATACATACACACACACACACACACACACGCACACACACACACACACACACACACACATATATATATATATATATATATATATATATATATATATATGATTACCTCATATACTCAGTCTAAAAATATTTGTTCCATAAAGAGGAGTCTAGCTATTAGACTGGGCTGCCATATTCAATCCACTCTCTCAAAACACATGCCATAAAACTTATAAAAGAGACCTGATGACTATCCCAATCTCACTTCTTTCACCACTCTGTTTCAAGTACCATGTCTCTTGACTCAACCATTTCAAGGGCTTTGACCAATCCAGCATAACTGAACCAAAGTTAGTCAAAATTATCTAGTGTTTTCTCTCTCCCCTGGCTAGGAAAAGACTTCTTGTTAGAGCACAAGACCACAAATCTTAAAATACATAGGTAGGACTTGGATACCACATCCTCCAACCTGAAAAAAGAAATTGGCCCCTTCAGAACTGGGCTTATACAGAGGTATAGTGTCATTTCAGGAGTGCCAGAAAAAGTACTGCTACATAAATAGGTAGAATGCATAATGTATATAAACATTTTTTTATCCTTAATGTTGAAGGAAAAGAGAGATTAGAACAAGTGGGTGAGATATAAAAGGATAGAGAAGAAGATGGTGTTAGAGGCAAAGACAATGTGATATATGCCAAACATCTCCCATGACCAGTAGCTTGGGTGTACTGACAAGTAGCCATTATGTTCCTCAATAAATCTTAGTCTAGAAAGGGTTAAAATTATTTTCCTTTATCAGCATAGGACTTGGTTTTTCTAGAACTATCCTCATCAAAAGGACATATTATTAATCTCCATTTACTTAACGATTTGGAGCATAGAGATCTTCTTTTTGAACCATTTTCACCATCCCCAGCTACCAATTGTCCTTGGCATCTAACAATATGGCCAAGCATCTTATAGTTAAGTACTTGTATGCTATTCTATGGGTTAAATCATAATCTATAGAAAAGCATGTAAAAATGTGAGTGACAGCAGAGCATCAAAGCTAAAATACAGATGCATTTTACCTTCATCAATTTTACATATGAGAAAACCCAGTCTTGTTGGCAGTCAAAAAAAAAAATTAGGCAGCAAAAAAATCCCTTTGGTCCAAAAATTTTTCATTGACCCACATACATCATTTAGTTTTTCTTCTTCTTTTCAAATGTGCCCCCATATTTATCAATCTTACGTTCTATCTGTAGACCAAAAACAGGAGCAATGCACATAGAAATGCATCTGGTGTTATCCCGCAAACAAGGATCCCCATTAAAATGAAGAAGAGAGGAAACGGAGAGAGAAGATACATATGTAGTTCAGACCTACTGCCTGATTTTCATTCAGCTCATTTTCTGGTTTCTGTTTGGCTTACTGTAATCTTTTTTAGTTGCAGAGAGAATTTATCTGTGGGCATTCTCATAGCTCATATAATCAAATATTTCTTTGGAAGAGTACTCACTTGGATTGCTGCAATAGCCTTCTAATTGATCTCCCTTCCTTAAATGTTTTCCCATTCCAATCTATCTTCCATATAGCTGCCAAAGTTATTTTCCAAAAGTGTAGGTGTGACCATTTCATGACTCAACCCTACTAAATAAACTCCAGTGGTTCTCTATTACCTCCAGGATCAAATATAAAATCCTTTGTTTGGCATTATATTCTTTCCTAACCAGTCCTCTTTTAATTTTTCCATTCTTACACTTCACACATTCTACAATCCAGATTCGTGTTTGTCCTTGACTGCCATCAGCAATACCCAGAATGTTCATCCTTCTTACTTCTGAAACCTGGTAGAATCACAGACTCCCTCAAATACTCAGCTCAAACATTACTTTCTGCAGGAGGCCTGTTATGATTTACCCTTCTTGCCCTGAACCTATTAGTCTTATCTTTTAAAGTTACCTTTCATCTACTCTGAATAACTACTTATTTATTTATTTACATGTCCTCTCCTCTACTAGACTATAAGTTCCCTGAGGGCAGGGTTTTTTTTTTTAAATTCCCAGAGTTTAGCAAATTTGTGGCACATAATAAGTATTTAATAAATCTGTGTATTATACATTCCAACAGGCTGTATTCCCAGTGATGATTATGCATAAATGAAGCTTTTCCCCATTCCATGTGTCCTTATAGACTTCTTCAGCAATACTCTCTTTTTTTCAAAGAGTTAAAAAACTATTGAACGGATATTGCAGTCATAAAAGAGTAAACCTAATACAGCAATTTTCTGTAAAATGAAAACCTGGGTATAAACTGGGTTAGAGGAAAAGGAAAGTGGTCATGTTGTTACCCAAAGTATCTGTGCTGTTTGAAATTAAAATAGTTGGAAGTAAAGATGTGGAGAATGGCGATTGTGTTTGCCAGTCAGTTGCTGCTGTGGTTCATTTGAGAAGGGCATGCCAGTCATCTTTAATGGTCTGCAAAACCCCAAACCTTGTCTCTGCCAAGTCTTTCTCATATAATAGTTACATGATAAGCTCCACAGTGCTTCACAGTAAATCAGAGAATTCCACAACAAAGTCACACGATAAGCCTTGCTATATTGAACACTAAATCATGGAATTTCACAATAAAGTTACACACTAAAACTCTCCTGGATTATTTATTTTTTTCTTTATGTATCATCTCCCAGTGGTGCATAGAGGTCAACAAAATGACTTCTCTTCATCCCTTTCCCCTCCCCCTATCACACTCACACATTTCCAGAGCATATAGGAAGTCTCTGCTGCCTTACCTTGCCGGATGGCTGACCTTAAATCTGGCAGGAGCTCAAATGATCTCAGAGCTGCTACCTGTTTTGATGGATGGGAGAGAGAGATGTGAGAAGTGTGGCCTTGACTGCCACATTAAGAGGGGATCCAATAGTAGAAGCATGGTGAATGGTGTCCCATTTGTCCATGAAAAATCAACAGAAGAAGAGTCGAAATAGAGGAAGGAGAGAGAGAGAGAGAGAGAGAGAGAGAGAAAATGGTCTCTAAGGTGTTGTTTAATTAATAACACCAGCATATCATTAAGCTCTCATATGCCAAAAGGTCAGTGATCTGGGTTCGAGACATACCTCCTCACACATACTATTTGTATAATTCCAGGTAAGTCACTTAACCTGTCAGGTAATTTTTGATAACTATAAGTTGCACAGAAGGTGATAAGCTGCATTGGAAGAGAAAATTTTGTCATCCCGCATTTGTCAATATTAATGAAACAGGTTCAAATCTCATTCTTTTCCCCACCATGCTCATCAAACTCATCATCAAACCCCATCATCAAACTCATATTCCTGAACATGTCATCTCTTTTTTCCAAAAATCTGCTCTCTCCTAATGTCTCTATTTCTGTTGATGATACCATCATACTCCTAGTCACACATGCTCAAAAAATCTTATATTTAATTTTTTTAATTTTTAAACTTTATTTTTTAAATTTCAAATTTTTATTTAAATTCATTAATTTTAATTAATATTTTAATTTAATTTTTAATTTTTTCTCTCCTTCACATTCCCATTTCTTCATTTGCCAAGTCCTATCCATTCTACCAACACAATTTCCCTCACATGTTCCCCCCTTACACACACAAACACACACCTCTATTCCATCCCCATGGCTTCCACTATAGTCTAAGTTCTCATCACCTCTCATTTGGACAATTATAATAGTATCCTGACTGGTCATTTGAGTTGCTTTGGGCTCTAATCTATCCTTTTCATCACTACCCAAATAATCTTCCTAATACACTGGTCTGGTTATATCATTCCTCATCACTACCCAAATAATCTTCCTAATACACTGGTCTGGTTATATCATTCCTCTGCAAAGAAATTTTCCATGCTTACCCTTTGCCTCTTTCAAATAATAATGATAATGATAACAACAACAGCAATAAAAAACATTGACATAGTACTTTACGGTCTGAAAAAAATTTGCCTGTGTTTCTCATTTGATCTTCACAACAACACTGTGAGGTAGGTGCTCTTATCATTCCTGTTATTCAGATGGGAAAACTGAGGCTAAGAAGTTAAGCAACTCACCACAGAGTTAGTGTCAGATTCATGATTTGAAATGAAGTCTCCTTGATACAAATGCAGTGCTCTCTCTACTCTATCACCTAACTGCCGTGAATTCCTAATATCCAAAGTCATCTGCAATTTGGGCTCCAGTCTTTGCTCACATAGGTCCCTTCTGCAAACTTTGTACTGCTGTCAAACTCGACTCTTCTCTGTTTTTCATCCCCATTCCGCTCTTTCCCATCTCAATGCCATTTCTCTTGCCAGGATTGGGCTCTCCCATAAACTTTTATAACTTTTCATTTGCACCCTGCCCCTACCTTCAGGATCTAGTGCCTCCTTCTCCAAAAAGCCTTCCTTAACCTCACCAGATAAAAGTAATCTCTTTCTCTCTTTCTTCAAATTTTTCATATCATTTTGTCTGGAGTCTACTGTGCACATATCACATTCTGTCTTATAATTACTTGTATGTGTATCTTATTTTCCCTTCTGACCCCATTCTCCCATAGAATATCAGCCACTTGAAGGCATCAATTATTTAGGATCATAAATCTTGGGCTGGAAGAGACGAAAAGGACCCTCTAGCCCAACCCTTTCATTATAATGAATGAAGCCTGAGGCCCAATGAGATTAAGCCATTGGACCAAGGTCCCAGGTAGTAAACACCAAAAGTGAGATTCAAACCCAGGTCCTCTTACTACCTAGCCAATGATCTCATACTGTCTCATGCTGCCTCCAAACACAATGTCTTGTGCATCTTATATTTTTTTTCCTAGTGACTAACACAACATTTCATGAAGAGGCATGTAGGTGACACAGTGGATAGAGCACTGGACTTAGAATCAGGAAAACTAATGTTCATGAGTTCAAATCTGACCTCAGACACTCACTGGCTATGTTACCCTGGGCAAGTCACTTAATACTGTTTGCCTCACTTTCCTCATCTGTAAAATGAACTGGAGAAGGAAATGGCAAACCACTCCAGTATCTTTGACAGGAAAACCCCAAACGGGGTCACAAAGAGTCAGACATGACTGAACAACAACAACAAACACTTCATAAATATGCTTTGAAATGGATTCAGTTGAATAAAGTCATTTTATCTCCTCCAGAACCTACCATAGTGCTCTGTACATAGAAGCTATTCGATGGATATTTGTTGGATAAATGATGAATAACTGAATGAATAAATGGGCAGCAGGGCACATACTCAGATCTGACTCATTCTCAAATATACTAAACAAACATTTAAAAAAAAGCACTTGTTATCTCATCTAGTTTCTGAGAAAAAAAAGATTTAGCAGCAGCATAATATATTGACTACTCATATTGCTAAAACTTCATTACCCTACAAAATAGCCTACAGTACATTTGTAAGTATACTATTATCATAAATAATTAAGCAAGCTACATTGGTCAAAATAAATAACCAAAGTACATTTTGTGCTTTAATAATCCTGTTTTTACTGTGGTTGTTTTTTTTAAGGGGAGGAGGGGGTGCTTTGCTGTTTATTAGTTTAAGAACGGGTTCCTCCAAATTGGTAACCTGCAATTTCTCTTCTGGTTGTCACTCAATTAAGAACATACTGAATATCAGAATAATGAATGGAAGATATTTCTAATGTATGGGCAGGCAAATGTTTGGTCAGTGATTTGCAAAAAGGAAGGAAGAAAAAGACAGGAACAGGGAGCTTCATAAGGAAAATAAAATGAAAGTATTTTACTCAATATTTATTCTTACATATACTTTCATTATTGATGTACATTGTCTAATAATAATAAGTATTTACATAGCACTTTAGTGAATGCAAAGCACTTTACAAATATTATCTTATCTTTTTCTTCACAATAACCCTGGGAGGTAGGTACTACTATCATCTCCATTTTACAAAGAGGAAAGTGAGGCAGACAGAGGTTAAGTGACTTGCCCAGGGTCACACTAGCTAATAAATGTCTGAAGTTAGATTTAAACTCAGATCATCCTGACTCCAGGTCCAGACTTCTATCCACATCCATATCTATATCTATATTTATATCTATACCTATATATTTACCTATCTGTATATATGTATATATACATATATGTATATATAAAGCTCTACTTTATTAAAAGATATCCTTGAAGTTCATTTCTAACTACCAAAGCTTTATTTAAATTATCTAAGTATCTGTCATATATGGAGATCAATGAAAGTAGGCAAGTAAAAGTGAAAATTAAAGCATTATCATTATATATCTGCACCAAAATCTTCCTGATGCATCATCATAGCATGGGGCTATCCAAGAGTTCCTAAGAGTTTTGCAAGAGGAGTTGGACATTGTATAGGTTGTACCAGGATGGAAAAGCTTCAAGTCCAGGTGTAATAATGGATTGTGTGCTGATTATTTGGGGACCAAGGTTAAGGAGGCTCATTACCACTGTGTCCTCAGGGTGATCACTTTTTCAGCCAATGCCACTCTTGAAGACTATCTGTTATGTCATAGCTATTTGGGATCTCCTTCTGGAAAGAGAGGATTTACATTACCCAATGGCATATTTTGGGGCTATTAAATAATTTGATTCAGTTTTGTTGATTGCTAAATATACTTGGAGGTTACTGCCAACACGGGGGGATAACAGATGTGAGGATGCGAAGAAATGGACATTACAGAAATTTGGTAAGTTGGACTGAACCTCAGAGACAGAAGGAATCTCAAAGACCATCAAATCCCACCTGCACCTAAACCAGAAACAGGAATAGTCCTCTCTATGAGTCCTAAAAATGTGTCTATATATGCACATAGAGATGCACATGTACACACGCACACATACATGCACACACATGCATGCAAAGGTATATTTATATGGTATGATATACACACATGTATATGCACACATGTGTGTACCGTATTTATACATATACACGCTTTTTGGGGGGGGATGCTGTAGAGAGGATTATTTCTGTTTCTTGTTTAGATACAGGTAGGATTTGATGGTCTTTGAGATCCCTTTTATCTCTTTATCTAGGGTCGTCCCAATTCACAAGTTTCTGTGTGTGTATACACAAAATGTACACATATATACACACTTACACTCATGCATATATCCAAAATAGAAGGAAAGTTTGGAAGTATTCCTTACATTGAGCTAAATCTACCCTACCGTAACATCCATACATAGGCACACAATATGTGTATATATATTCTATATCTATGTTTGTGTATACATATATCTACATGTGTATATATATATATATACACACACACACCATGTAAATACACACATATAGACATCTAATACTGGATATATATGTATATAATATGTGTATGTATATATGTATGTTTGTGTGTGTGCATATCTCTATGAGTCCTATGTAGAAAGAAAGTGGTTTGAGAGGAGGGCAATAGTGCTTGAGGTTAGGGAATTAGAGAGGAGTCATTATAGAAGGTTATGCTTAAACTGATTATTAAAGGAAAATAAGAATTCTAAGTCATGGAGGAGATAAACAGGGAGTACATTCCAGGTATGAGGCATAGCAATTACAAAGGTATAGACATAGGTAATGGAATTCCATGGATAAGGAATAGTAAGAAAGCCACTTTGAATGGACCAGACAGTACACCGAGAAGAATAATTCGTAATAAGGCTGGAAGATAAGTTTGGGCCAAAGTATGAAGGGTTTTAAATGCCAAACTACTAATTTGATCCTAGAGGTGATAGAGAGTCATTGAAGTTGGTTGAGTTTTACACTTAGATCTGCATTTTAGGAAAAATGTTTGGGCAGCTTTTTGAAGGTTAGATTGCAATGGGGAGAGATTTGAGTCACAAGAACAAATAGAAGGCTATTGTAATGGGTACAATAAAGAGCTGACGGAATCCTGAACTAATGTGGTAAGCGTGAGTATTAAGAAGAGGGTAGACATCTTAGAAGTTGTGAAGACAAAAAAAAATAAGGATTTGAAACTTGACTGGCTATATGGGATCAAGAGAGTGAAAAAGACACATGTAGACAAATTGGTTATGTGGAATGTGGCATAGTAACTTCAGAAAGAACAGAGCTTTATGCATGAGATTGGGAATCATCTGAATAAGAGATGATAATTAAACTAATGGGAATTGAAGTGACTGTCACAAATTGAGAGAATGTAGAGGCAAAAGACGGGGAAAGAACTTTGGGGGATATCAACAGTTAGTAGGTGTGATAAAGACAAAGTTATGGCAAATGAGATTGGAAATAAAAGGTCAGGTAAATAAGGGGAAAACCTAGAAAGAACAGTGCTGTTGGGTGTCCCCTAGGACTTTGTCCTGGGACCTCTTCTCTACTCCCACTATACTATTTGACTTAATGATCTCACCAGCTCTATGTCATTTCTATATCAATGATTATCCGAAATATTTATCTGATCTAATCTCTCTCCTGAATTCTAGTCTCTCATCTCCAACTGCCTATTGGACATCTCAAACCATATGCATTGTAGATGTCAAATCCAACATGTCCAAAACAGAATTCATTATCTTTTCCCTCAAATCCTTCCCTCTTCCTAACCTCACTTTCATATCACTATCATTGGTAACACTGTCTTCTTGGTCGCTTAGCCTCCTAAATTTAATGTCACCCTCAATTCCTCGCCATCTCCTACCCCTTACCCAATGTGTTGCCAAAACTTGTCAATTTAACTTTCCATCATCTCCCATATATGTCCTTTCTCTCTTCTGACTAGTCATCACCCTGCTACAGGCCCTCATCCTGTCACACTTGGCTCATTGTCATAGTCTCCTTGTTTATCTCCTTGCCTCAATTTTTTCCTCCATTCTAATGGAGGGAGACATCCTTAACTCTGATCAAAATTATCTCCTGAAATTATCTTCTGGAACCCCATACACACAAAAACTCCTGTGGCTCCCAGTTACCTTTAAAATCAAATCTAGAAGCCAGTTTTGTGTTCAAAGCCCATTAAATCTGGTCCACTTCCTACCTTTCCAGTCTTCTTACACCTTACTTGCCTCTGCATATCCTATGATCCAGTGACACTGGTTTCCTTGGTCTTCCTTACACACAGCTATCTCTTTACACACACTCCATCTCCTAACTCTGTGAGTGTTCATTAGCTGTCCTCTATATTTGGAATGCTCACCCCTCTCATGTGTCCCCTGGATTCCTTGGCTTCCTTCAAGTATAAGCTGAAATCCCACCTTCTGCTATAAGCTAGCCCAGTCCCCCTTAAGCTTATTACCTTGGCTCTGAGATTATCTTTAAATACACACACACACACACACACACACACGCACACACACATATGTATATATTACATTTGGGTATGCACTTAGGGACTCAATCAAGAATATTATTTTTATTCATCAAATTGAATAAACAAAAACAACCTAATTTTAAAATTAATTACTGTGTGATCCAAATTGAGTGTAACATGTGACTCATCCATAGGCAGTGACCTCCTCGAGCCATTCTCCAATCAGCAACAATGCTCCATAAATGTTGCACGCTAGCCATACAGTCCTCTCTTGCACAAACAGATCCTGGAGAATTTTCTTCTTCTTCCTCTCACAGTCATTGCTATCACCATGAGGCTGTGTGCTTAGAGGAAAGGGACCTTCCTCTACATTTCTACAGACACTATATTATGCAATTCAGCCCTTAATTCATGATACTAGTATATATTTTAAAACTGGAAGACTTTGTCATTCAATTAAGATAAAATGTAAAATCACTTTTCTTGGGGGGTATGGGGAACGGCACATTAAGGCCTGCTGGTGCACAACCAGCTTATATCATGTATGCGCATATGAGAAATAAAACAGATTTGGCAATCATGAAATAATGGGTAATTTTGGAGATAATATGTGGGAAATGAGAATATAAAGATTTAAAGAGTGTTTGAGAGGGTAGAAAGTAAAGGCAGCAGATACTGACAGCTTTTTCTAGGGTCTAACTGAGAAAGTAAGATTTTGGAAAATAGCTAAAGAGCATGATAGATTTAATAAATGGGTGTCATTTTAAGGGTGGGGGAGACAGGAATTTTTATAGGCAACAGGGAAAGAGCTATTTGATAGGGAGAGATTAGGTATTATTTGAGGGAGGGATAATAATTGTAGAGTCAATCTGATAGAGAAGATAGCAAGTGATGGGATAAAGGATCTGGTATAGTTATTACCCTTGATGAGGAGAAAGGCCATCTCCTCCTCTGAGACTGGAGTAACGGAGAGGGTGGGAGAATAATATAAAGGCAGGGATGTCCTGATAAATGTTTAACAACTGGCTTTCCTGAAAAAAATGTACAAATATACTTTTAAGCTTAATCTGCATATTAACATTTTTGACCATCACTTTTTCAAATCTAGACAATCTACAAAACAATAAATGAGGCCCTGATTTTGTAGCATTTCCTAATTTTCAAGGTGTAATTGCTCACACCAAAAATGTAATAAGCTACTTTCCAGTTGGTTCTCATCAATCTATATGAGTTGGTTCCAGCACACTGCTGTAAAAGGGTCTTTACATTTAGAGGGGGGGAAAGAGGGAGCTATAGGCAAATAATCTCTAAAATAAGAAAAGAAGGATTGGAAGAGATGCTGTGGGGAATGGGACAGAGAATTAATTAGTCAGGTGTAAAATGCTTTACCACAATGAAGAGTCAGTTGAGTTCAAATAAAATAAAATTTTAGTGGACCCAGTCCACATGGTCGTATAACTTTCTCCAGCTTCATCCAGAGGAAGACATCGGTGGGAGCAAATTAGGGTTGGCAAATGAGAAATGATAGATTGAGGGAGCAAGGAATTTGAGAGTAGAGCTTAGTATAGAGTTGAACTAATTGATTGGGTAAAATGGGGAAAGGAGTAAAGTAAAGCCAATACAGAGGTAATGTCATGGGAAAATACTAGGGTAGGAGGGACTGCAGATCACAGTGAGGTTAAAGAATAAGTTTAGGAGGAATAAACATAAACAAAGATAGAATGATATAAGGTTATTATCTGATCAAGAAATTTCACTGCTTTCGGTCACAAAAGTAGAACACTTATAGGTGATGGTAAAATCAAGGGTAATACCCCCAAGTATAATTTAGGTAGAGTTGAAAAGTAGATCCCTGGCCATTAGCAGATTGAGGAACAAGGAGGTTAAAGTGTTTGAGAGACCATCAACATTATTAAGTCCATAGAATAAGGACAGGAATTGGTTATGAAAGAGGGATATTGAGGCAAGTATTGAACTCCTTGAGAATCAGAGAAGAATGACCTAGGATAGGTCAGCAGACAAAAGTTACCATGATGTACGGCCAGAAATGGAATGTGAGCGGAAGCAACCTAAAAACAGCACTCCATCTGTGGTCTGATCAAGAGGAAGCACACTGGGACTCTGCCTCATTTTTGAAATGGAAAGGTCATAGAGTCAAGGCTTTAGAGCTGGAAAAGACCCTGGAGTTCATCCTATTCTTCTCCCCTCATGTTACAAATAAGGAAGTATAGGCCAGAGAAGAGAAATGATTTGCCGAATGTCACCCAGGTACTAAGAGACATAGCTCGGATTTGAAGACAGGTCCTGTGATTTTAAAACCAATCATCTTTCCCTTACAAGTCTTGCCCTCTTATATTACAGACAGGGAAGTTAAATCCCAGAGAAAGTGACTTGCCCAAAGACAGCTAAAAAACAACAAACTCTCAGACAGATCAATGAATTCCACCATGGATTATGTTGCACCTGTAGGGATACTCATCTCATCATTAAGGAAGATTTTTTTTGGCTATTGTTATACTATAGACTCTTGTTGAGCTTGCAGTCCACTTAAACCCCATGATCTTTTTCAAACAAACTGTTACTTGGCCAATTGTTCCCTTGCTTGTACTTGTGAAGCTGATGCTTTTAGCCGAACATTTATTTCCTAGTAGGTAACAAAGAGAATTGCCTAGCTTTCACCCCAACTGTAGAGTTCAAGGGCATTCTCTCAGGTAATCTCTTCAAGACACCTTGATACTGTCTTTGCTGAAGAGATCTCCCTAGAAGGGAAAATAAAAGGAAAAGAAACAAAGCCTCTACAGGGAGTTGATGACTCCCTAGGCAGACATTCTCCACAGTAGGTTGTTGGCCATGTCTTTTGGTTATTCAGAGCATTTAGCTCATCTATTTACAGAATGTTTTCCTAACCACGTAGCTGGGGTGGGAACAAAGGAGGAAAGGTTAAAAATGTGGAAATGTTTCTTTAGTAATTCAGATTCTGATGTACTGTGTTGTTTACTTGTCCACATGCAAAGCAGATTTATCCTCTATGCACCAGTAGCTCAAAAATAGCCCTCCATGGGATATTCCTGGTATTAGGCTGGGATGCAGCCAGGTGTGTTGTAAGGTACCCAGCCATCTTTTAAACTAGGTAAATAGGGCTGAGGGATTTCTTTTTTTTTAATCAAATGCATTTTCTCATCATCTCCTTATAAGCTTAGTGAAAGGATTGTTCAGGCTCACTGATACTGTCTACCTCAGAGGGGTAGAACCATCAAATGCAAGCCTACTCCAAGCCTTCATTACACTTCTTATGAGTGAAAACTGAGGCAAGGAGGGAAGATCTGACAACCCATTGATCTTCCAACTCTGCTGACCAAAATTAAACCTGTAGTAAGCAGAGTGGATGACCCTAGCTCCAAAATTAGAGAAATATCCCAAGGGGTAGATAGTTTCATTAACAAACAATGATTTTCTCTCTGAGTGCCAAATGGCAACTCTCATTGATGTAAAAACTTGGACCTAATGCCCCTGAGGAAAGTGAGGGCCCCAGAAAATTTGTGAGCCCTAAAACAGAGGTATTAGCCATCTAAAAGAAAGAGTTTTATGCCAGAGTCTCTTTGAGACTGGAGTTCAGGAAAGAGACATGTTGGCCCACCTCCCAAAATAATGCAAACTCCTTAAGGATAGAGACTGTTTTATTTTCATCTTTCTACCCCTAGACACAATATCTAGGTGGCACACAGTAGGCACTTAAGAATTGCTTGTATATTGATAAATTAATTAATTTTTAGAGGGATGTGTGGGCACAACTGTGAACTTATTAGATGGCCAGGGTCAACTAGGAAGTGATGTCCATGATAATCAAGAATTTTCCAAGATGCATCTACCAGTTTATTAGTTAGGGACATTTCAGAATTGTCCAAAACTGTCACAAAATCAAAGTAATTCCAAACCTATTAAACATGATTTTTACTATCTAAAGGAAAAAAACAGTGCCCTTCTTTCACTAGTGGATGAAGGAAAGCCAACTCTCGGGCCTATCCAAGAAATGCCAAGGGAGGGAATTTCTTTACCCTATGACTGTGAAACATAGTATTCCTAAAACCATTGGGAAAAGCTACTTTTAGAGCCTATAGACAGGAGAGGCAACGGATAGGGGGGAGTTGGAGTGAGCAAAGGCTACTGTACCAAGAGAAAGCAGCCCTAAATGCATGGTTTATGGAGATGTCAGACAAGTTGAATGCAAATACATTGAAAAGCTATGCATTTTTGGAAATTAGCAATTACTACTAGTGAAGCCTGTTAAGAGAGGAATTTGTAGTATTCATGTCAACATGGCTACTTAGACACTTGCAAATCTGGTTTTAATTCCTTGAGGCATTTCAAGCAGCCATAAAATATACAAGCAGGAACCCATGGCAGCCCTATGAGGATAGACCCAAAGGCTGGAACCATTGTAAATAATTCCTCTTCCCCCTCTTTCAATTCCTACCCTGCTGCCATCTTAATGTTCCTAAAACACTTTTTTATAAAGTAATCTGTCAATGGCTTCTCTTTTGCTTCAGAAAAACAATAAATTCTGGCATTCAAGGCCCTCCCCCATCTAGTCTCAACTAGCTTTAGCTACCACTACTCTCCTATACAGTTTCCACTCAAGCCAAAAACAATCAATTCATTCTTCTCTAAATGTCTTTGAGCTACCTTTGCTTACAGCTTTCTCTTTTCCTGGAGAGAAAGCCTGCCATGGAGGAAAGAACCTCAGACTTTAAGTCAGGAGAGACATGGATTCAAATCTCATCTCTGACATTTGCGATGTGTCAATGGCCAAGTCACTTAACCACTCTAAGCAATCAATTTCTTCATCTTTAAAATGGAGATAGTTAAACTTACAGTCCCTATTTAAAAAAAATATTGTTGTGAGGCATGAGATAATTGATAAGAAATGCCTTGTGATTCTTAAAGTACTATTTACTTGTCAACTATGATTATCCTCTGTGTATCCAAATCTTTCATGGCACTGTTTATATCCCACCTCTTTCATTAGGCCTTCCCTGGTGACCATGGGCCAGATGGTAAGTTCTCCTGCAAACTTCCTATAGCATTTGTTGTTAATATTGTGTGTTTGATTTGGCACAGGTCTCATCTCACCAACAAGACTGTAAGCCACTACAGGACCAGGAATGTGGCTTGTCTTTTAGATGGCTTATAGTAGGTATTATAATACCTTGAATTTAATAGGTGCCTGAGAAGTGATGAACTATTCAGACTAGTAAGATGAATTCTGAGAAGGATTATGATTTATATCTATAATATAAAGGATATAGATAGGATAAAGACACTTGGGATGTTTATTGGGAGCTAACAAAGCGGGGGATTCTCTTTTAATGGTGATGAGTCCAGTTAATCCTACTTTTTCAAAAATTTATTTTGAACTTATGAAATAAAACAAGCATTTCCTTAACATAGTAGAAAAAAAAATGGTTGCACACAAAACTATAAGTCTACTATGCATAATTTACTATTCCTATTAAATATATAACAAAGTTATCATGTAACTTTCTTTTTTCCCCATTTCTCTTCCTCCACCCCACCCTAAAAATGGTTACCATTAGTTATAAATATGTGTGTGTATGTGTGTGTGTATAAAATCATTCTGTACATACTTCTAGCAGTTCTTTCTCTGGATGAAGATGTGTCTTCCTTCATAGGTCCTTTAATTTAGGTATTTATAATAGTCAAAATGACTTAGTCACTCAATGTTGTTCTTAAAACAATATTGATGTTACTGTATACAATATTCTCTTGCTCTGCTTATTTTGGTCTTCATTATTTTGTGCAAGTCTATCCATGTTTTTTTTTTCTCAAAAATCAGCAAGCTCGTCATTTCTTATAGTACAGTAGTATTCCCTCATGATCCCACAAATTGTTCAACCACTCCCCAACTGATGGGCATCCCTGCAATTTCAAGTCATTTGCCACCACTAAGCTGCTATAAATATTTTAGAACATATAGGTTCTTATCCTTTTTCCCTAATCATCTTTGGAAATAGACCTAGTAGTGGTATTGCTATAAAATGTCTTAGTTTCTTTATTCAGTTTTTAATAACTATGTTTGACATTTCTTTCCAAATCAACAAGCATTTATTAACCTATCACATGCAAGCCATTGTGTTAGGTGAAAGTAATACCAAAACAAAATGGAAAGCAATTCCTGCCTTCAGGGAGCTTGCAGTCTATTGGGGATGGGATATGATATTCTGACTAATACTATGCATTATAAATGATAATTGGAAAGGGTAAAGAGTATTAGCAACTAGAAGGGCCTGGAAAAGCTTCTCATAGGAGATGGTACATGAGGTGGGCCTAGATGAAGATAAAAATTCTAAGAGGCAGAGGTCAATAAAGAATACATTTTAGGAAAGAGATGCCTAAGCAAAAACACAAAGGTGGAGGGGATAGAATGGCAAGTTCAGGAATTAGCAAGACACTAGATTGGCTGGAATGTAGAGTGGGTGAAATGAATTAATATGTAATAAGTCTGGAATGTTAGATGAGGTAGACTATGAAAGGGTTTAAACGCCAATGTAAGTTTGTATTTTATCTTAGAAGTAATGAGGAGCCACTGAAAGTTTCTGAGTGGGGTAGTGACAAGGTTATAGTTCTTAAGACTAGGAAATTGAGAACATGCAATTAATTAATTCCTGTTTTCTTTCGTTAAATAAGGGAGGAGGACTTTATTAGAAACTATGACCGTGCTCCCTCTGACAGCATGTGTTTGTGTACATGCATCAATTGGAAGCTTTGATTCCAACTGGTGTAAGGAAATCCTCATGAGAAAACTCCCTCTATCATCTGCAGATGAGCAAATATTCTACAATTTGTGGTCTTAAAAAGTTTGGGGGAAATGAAGTTAAATGACTTGCTCAGTAACATCAGAGCCACAGACTTCCTAACTCCAAAGCTGGCTCTTTCTGAACTGTACCACCCTCCTTCAGGACTGATATAATTATGTTTAATGCCTGTCAGTTTGTTACGAAACTGAGGACTTCAGCAGCCCTAGAAGCCATGTAGCAGGTTTTCTCCTAGTAATACGTTTCACAATAGGAAAGTAAGCCTTCTCCGAAAATGGCAGAACTGACTTGATCCCTTATGATATATTTTCCATAAGACAGGGTCAACTTTAGCAAATGAAATGTTCATTTCTTTGTTTTATTGGATTTGATTTGTTTTATTTCTTATTCTTTTTGGCAATCAAGCCAACAACATTGCAGCTGCAGCTCGATTTATTTCTTTTAAAAGCAAAATTTTATTTTTTCCCAATTACAGGTAAAAACAATTTTTAATATTCATTTAAAAAATTTTGAGCTCCAAATTCTCTTCCTTCCTCTTTCCCCTCTGTCCTCCCTAAGACAGTAAGCAATTTGACATAGGATATATATGTGCAACCATGCAAAACATGACTAAAATATTAGTCATGTTAAGAAGGCATAATTTTAATTTAAAGTACTACCCCTCTAAAATCATGAAGGTGACAACCTGGGCCGTGATAATCAGTGCACGTTCAAAAAGTGAGTGGCAAATGGCAATGTTAGCTTCTTAATTTCAGAACACAATCTGAAATCCTCAAATTTATTCCTCTTTTCTCTCAAAGACGTTCCTCTAATGAGGTTTCTCAAGGAGTAGCAGGTGGGTTTATCTATAAATCAAATGAGGCAAGTAGCTAAAGATTTACAGATCTTGATGTCCATCGTCCTTATTGCTAATAAGAATGTAACTAGACTTTTTCAAGTTTTCAGAGTTCTTTATACACATTTCATTCGAGCCTTACAATAACCTTGAGACATAGGTTTTACCATTCCCATTTTACAGATGAAGAAACTGGGACTCAGAGAGTCTCAATAACCGGCCTGTGGATTAGAGTTAATAAATGTTCTAAATGCCAGGTGGGATTTGAATCCACTGCTTCCTGAGTCTGGGTTCATCATGCTATCCACAATGCTTCTAAACTGACTGGAACTGACCTTTGCTTTTATTCTTTAATCTTGTTTTTATTGCTGTGCTTTGTTTTTATATTATCTTCCTATATATATATATGCCTCCCCAGCAAGCCATCCCTTGGTACAAAGATTTAAAGGGAAGAAAAAGAAAAGTAGTCCAGCAAAATGAATCAATGCATCAACCGTGTCTAAGAGTATATGCGATATTCCATAGCCATAGCCCCCAACTTCTGCAAAAAGTCAGGGGAACATTTTCACAATTATAATTACACAATAATTATAATTATTATTAGACAACATTCAGTTTCATTTTTTTTCCTTCTGATTGGCATTTCAGTTTTCTTGGGCGTTTCAGTCAAGCCTGACTTGTCATGACTACATTTGGGGGTTTTCTTGACAGAGATACTGGAGAAGTTTGCCATTTCCTTCTCCAGACTATTTTACAGATAAGGAACTGAGGCAAACAGGGTTAAGTGACTTGCCCAGGCTCAAATAACTTGTAATGTCTGAGGCCACATTTGAACTCAGGAAGATAAGTCATCTTGACTTCAGGTCCTGCACCATCTCCACTGTGCCACCTAACTGCCCATTGTGGTAGTCACTGCCTTTTTCTTGTTCCTATTTACCTCACTATGCATCTGTTCACATGAATCTTCCCATGCTTCTCTGAATTTTTCATATTAGTCATTTTTCAATCATACAGTTACATATTGTGTTCTCAACAAATCATTTAGCCATTTTCCATTCTGTGAGTACCGACATTGTTTCTACCAAGCACTACTCCACCCCAGCCATCTTCTTGTCAACTCTACCATTCCTATCTACTTCTTGCTTTGGTCACATGAAATCTATACTACCAATGCTTCTAGAAAGGGCATGGATAAACTCATGATTCCTGACTGCTCATCTGTCCAGTATATGTTGTCTTCTCCAATTGAATATAAACTTCTTAAGGACCAGGAAAGACTGAATTTTCTATTTTTATTCCTAGGCGCTGAGTATAGTGTCTGGCAAATAGAAAGAAGAATTTTCCTTTATTTATTTTAAAAGTCTTACTTTGAATATTTTGAACTATATGGGACCTTTCTTTCAGTCTCTAATCTCTTTGGCATATTTTCCCAGTAGGATCTCTGGGACCCATGATTTTAAGTAATTCTTCTTGCTCACTGCATGAGTGCATATCAAGTGGTGAAGCTTCTTTCCCAAAGTAAATGGAGAAACTGAGGTGTGTAAATCTTTTCAATGGGAAAGATAAAGGGGAAAGGAAAGCCATAATATTTTCTAGGGTTTTACTTTTATTCTTTTCCTAATCCCTTGACTTCAAGATGACTAGAAATGAAGGCTCTATAATGATGCATACAAGTGTTTTACAATTAGCAGACCTGTCCCATAAGGTTTGCCAAGCTCTGCTAACTTGAGAGCCCTAATAACAATTCGTAGACATTTTTTAAAATGAAAAATGAATCACCTGCACACAGTGGTGTCATTGCCTTTCACTGGATTCTTCCAAGGAGAGAAAGGGAAATTGCTTATTAGAATTCCCTCACTAATAAAACTCTTCCCTGGGCCTGCTTTTTTCTTTCTTCTTGCAAGCACATTAGAACTCCATAGCACGTGGTTATGTAGAACTTCTCTCAAGGTTCTGCCCTCCAAATGATGGTGTTAGCTCCCAAATTTCACAATGCAATTAGAGCCTGATTAGCCTTCACTCAGTTGCTTGGGCAAAGTAGACACCCGTTGTCACTCCAGTTGTTGGTTTGATTCTTATTAAAGAGCAAAGAAAGGATAGGAAGAGAATATTTCCAGAAGCAGCAGCCCTGCCCCATGCCCCAAAGCAAGGAAGTAGCTTGAAAATACAAACTTTGCTATACAGCTGTTTGAAATTAGAGGCCTCAGAGGAAATGCTTGAAGAAAAAGAATGAGTGACAGGGAATAAAAAAAATTCCAATAAAACCTGACTTATTTCTAAATATCTTTAGCTGCTAGCATAATGGTTGCTCCCCATTAGCCAAGTCTGTAATTTGGTCACAGATAACACCTAGGGACAAGCCCTGATGCATTAAAGATAAAGACGCACAAAATCTGTGGACTCCTGTGCCTGTATTTATATCTTAAGAAATTTTGTCATTAGGCTCAAATTAAAAATGAGCTGTCGGGTTCCCTTAATAATTAATGTTGAAATGAAAGACTGTTTCAAGTGCGACGCATTTCATTTAATGTTGAGCAGGGCTCTATTTACTCTAATTCCACCTTTCATCCTTAATGTCATCCTCTAAATCTTTAATGCTCTAATCACATTCCTCATTCTACTATCCTGGCTGAGATACTCTAACCTGTGCCCATTCCTTTGCGATATGGTGGACATTTGATGCTGGAAGGTGAGTCAGCGGCAATTGTTAATTATTAGGGAAAACAAAATGCAGCTACTGGAAAATTGTATTTGTTCCCAGCAGTCCATGTTACCTTTAATCTCTGCTGCCATGTAGCAGGTAAAGTCATGAAGCAGACTCCATCCAGGAGATAATGCATTTCAGAAACTTATCTCCATAGAAATTTAAAGGATTTCCTGTATAAATTAAGGAATCTAATTACTGGATAGTGTGTGTGTGTGTGTGTGTGTGTGTGCATGTTGTATAAGTTTCAATAAGTTACCTCCCTTAATTATGCTGCTCCCCAATATTAACAGTAACTCACACTTCTGTAACTCCTCAAACTTTCAAGCTGTATGTCACATCTAGCACTCCACTCAAACCATTTAGCCATCTGACCTGAGGCTGTTGCTGCTACCACTCTGCATGGACCTGTGCATCCACTTGGAATCCACTGTCCAAATTGCTAGAGAATGCATCCATCTATGGAACTACTGTAATAGGAGAAGTCTCTCTTCTCTGAGTTCATGTGATAGGTAACTTCTGCCAAATATGTATTTATCACAATGCAGAAATGATAGGGGTGAAAACCTAGCTTTTATTATTATGCTCAAGCATAGGTTCAGACCTCAGTAAAAACTTGATCAATTATAAGGATTCTGACAAGGCTTCTTATAGGCAAAATTATGTCAGAAATAATTCATTTACCTGTTGCAATCTTCTATATGCCTCTTAAGTCATAAAAGTTAAAGAAAAGATAAATTGATCCTGTATGTCTTTCAATGTCATAAAAATTGAACAAATTTAGTTAAGTAGAGTCATAATCTCATACATCCCCTAATGAAACAAACTGCATCAAACAAACTCTATAGGTAAAATCAGGTTACAGATTCAACTCCATTTAGAGGGTTCATAAATAGACTGATTGAGGAGGAGGATTTACATGTCACCAAGGACTCCAGGACAGTTGAGATTCTTCCTCTGGCTTCTTAACTAATGAGTGCTTAGAGCTCTCAAGTAAATTTTTACATCCCATGGAAAGGCTTTTGTTCAGGTGAGATTACTATTAAAATAGACTTTTAGTTAACCAAAAATTGCAGGAGGAATGTTCTTGAGTCCTGAATAATGAAAGGAAATAAAAAATTCCCATACCACCACCATAGGGCTGAGCCATATTGAGCGATTTCAAATTTGTCTAGCCCACTTTATTTAGCAAAATTAGAGCAAGATTATTCTTCATATCTTATCTGTTCAACCACTCCCCTGGCTTTTCACTTCTTGCTCCAGTCATGGCAGCAATGCTTTCTGTAAGGGATGTGCCAGCTGAATGCCCTAGGGATTAACTCACTATCATTGTTATATGATTTCTTCTCCCTTTAGAATGTGAAATCTTTGATGGTAAGGATTGACTTACTTTTTGTATTCTTAATGCTTAGCAATATTCCTGATGTATAGTAAGTACTTAACAAATACTTTATTATTCATTCATTCATTCACTTGCTCATTTAAACAAACAAAACCATTTCTTTCGGACAACCCTATGAAGTTGGTAGTGTGAATATTATTAGCCACATGTGAACAAGGAAAGGGAGGAACAAAAAAAAAATTAAGTGACAAGCTCAGTCTCATATAGCTAGTAAGTGTCAGAAACTGAAATTTAGCTCCTGTCTCCCATGTCTGTACCTCCAGCATTCTTTCCACTATATCACACTGCCTCTTGGTCAGTTATTATACATTATAACCAATCCTGACTGAATGAGAAAAGCACACAGAGTACTTGAGTTAGAATGAAGAATCTAGTTTTGAATCCTGGTTTTTCTTACTATCTCTGTCTTCTTGGGTGTATCACTTCATGTCTCCAGCTATCATTTTTCTCATTTTTTTTTGGCTTTTTTTTTGATGAGGCAATCAAGGTTAAATGACTTGCCCAGGGTCACACAGCTGGTAAGTGTCATGTGTCTGAGGCAGGATTTGAACTCAGGTCCTCCTGACTCCAAGGTTGGAGCTCTATCTACTGTGCCACCTAGCTGCCCCTATTTTCCTCATTTTTAAAATAAAAAGTTGGATACGATAATTCAAGGGTTCCTTCCATCACTTCTAATCTTTAATCTAAAAAGAACTCATATTTTTATAATGCTTAAACTTTATTATAAATTGTCCTCACAACAATTCTGTGAGATAAGGAATATAAATATTATTTTCCCCATTTAACAGAGAGAGAAACTGAGACAGAAAGAGTTTAAGTGCTTTCCCAAGGGTCACATAGCTTATATTGGAGGCAGGACTCAAATATATCTTCCTCCTGTCCTCCTGCCTCCATGTCTAGCACTCTTTCTATGATGCCTCTTGGTCAATTATTAAGTATATTATATATTATAACCAAATTCTGCTAGAAATTAGTTTTATGACCTTCAACATCACTTACATTTATATAGTCATTTAATGTGGACAAAACACTCACTGTACTTTGCATCATTTAAGTCACATAATAACTCTCTGTGTTGGGAGTTAAGAGTATTATTTTCCTGATTTTACAAAGGAGGAAATTGAGTTTGTATAGCAATCTGCCTTCTATCTTCACTCCACCTCCCTAAAGGGGTTTGTTCTAAGATCTCCAAATTTCAGTTCTGGAAGGGTACGTACTGCTCACTAGGGGAGATCCTTAAATAGCTCTTTCTCCCTTTGGTAAGTCCCTCTTGGAGTCTCTATTTTGTGGAAGGGACCAGGCTGTCCTGCCTTCATTCACCTACTAGTCCTGCTCCTGGATTTCAAAACTATGCATTGTTCACTGACTCTCTACACTCCCATTTTTCACCTCGTTTTTGTCTGTTGGCTTCCCTCATTAGAATGTCAACTCCTGGATAGCAGGCTTTTTTTTTTCTTTCTTTCTAGCATTTGTATCTCCAAAACTTAACACAATGGCTGGCACATAGCAAATGGGTAATAAATTTTATTTTCTTCCATATTTTTTAAATTTACTTTATTCTGAACTTAAGAAACAAAACAAGCCTTTCCATAACAGAGTAGAATAGGAAAAGAAAAAGATACACATGAAATTGCAAATCTATTATGTACAATTTGCTATTCCTTTTAAGTATATATTAAAGTTATCATGTAACTTTCTTTTTTCCCCCTTTTTCCTCCCTCTCCCTGCCCTAGAGATGGCTACCATTAGACCCAAATATATGTAAAATCATTCTTTACATACTTCTATTTATCACTTTTTTCTGTGACTGCAGATACCATCTTCCTTCTTTGGTCCTTTGTAGTTAATTTGTTTATAATAGTCAAAACGACTTATTCAGTCAAAGTCGTTCTTAAAACAATATTGCTGTTACAGTATACAGTGTTCTCTTGGTTCTGTTCATTTCACTCTTCATTATTTTGTAAAAGCCTATCTATGTTGAGAGAAATGATTATTAGTAACCAATGATTTGAGGAGATCCAAGGTTCTCCCCCTTTTTCTAAAGTCCTCATTTCAAGGTTCAGCCTCTGAAGGATAGAACTGATGATAAAGGACAGGATTAGTTTTCCTCAATCTAAGTATTGCCACCCCACGCAACCTTATAAGGAATTTAATCTAAGGTGAATCTCCTGGCCTTTTGAGTTCTGCTCAGGCTTGGGTGGGGGATATAGATATTTTGTCTATATTTTCCACAGGCTGGAAATAAATGACATGATCAAAATTACATTCCCCCAGCCCCTCATTAGAATATGTCTACCTTTCATTGTAATATTTGTTCTCTCTCATTAATTGTTAACTAATCAGAGTTGATTGCCACCCCCAGGAACACCCACTCTTCCAAGGGAATATAAACTGTGAGCCTATCACCATGATTTGTCTTTGACCTAAGAGAGGAAGCCAAATGATCATTCCTTCTATTAATAAAATACTAGCATTATTAATAAAATGATTAATTACCCTGAAACTATGTCTCTTGAACTTTTTAAATATAACAATGTTTTTCTAAGATCATTGAGCTTATCATTTCTTACAGAACAGTATTATTCCATCATGATCTTATACCACAACTTGTTAAATGCTTGTTTCACTCCATAATTCTTTGGTGCTAATAAGTAACATGACTTATTCATCCAATGCTTGCTCATGCTTCCAAATTGACCCTGGGTATGATAGTTAGAAACTGTAATAACTGGGAGTCAATCTATCTACTTTCCATTTATAGCACTGTTCCTACGGAACATGGGAAAAATACTCCACTGAATTTCTGTCTAATGTATTTTTACAAAACCAATTAATGATATTAGATCCAGTATGTTCGTATAGTATTGGAATTAAGTTTACAAATGGAATAGGATCTCAGGAGTAACTGCCACATACCATAGTTCTATATAGTAGCTGCTGCTCAGGGGGATGTGAGAATGAGAGACAGTAAGTCTGAAGTTTGGAACACTATACTCCTGCCTCTTCAACCCCTGAAATCTCTTCACTAATTGGTGGAAGGTTCTCTGCGTCTGCTTTCCCTCCTTTAGCAAAGGAAAAGTGTAGCTGGGAACCTAGAGATTCTCTCAGGGAGACCTTAAAGGTTGAAATAAGGACTTCTGTAAAACATTTGGAATGGGATTTCTTTTGGTAAATAGGCAATCTCACATTGCAATGACCTTGTGAACATAGAATAAAATGGGGGATGGGGGAGGGAGTCTTCAGCAACTGAAGAAAAGAATGGCAATGAATTTAAGGAATAACCTTCTATAACTGGGCATCCCCTATTTTGTAATTGGTGTTTGTCATTAATAATTGCCTATGACCTTCATTCCCCTTTTCAATGCACATCATTGCTTTTAAGAAACTTGGAATCATGGGAGGGTAGTTCTGTTAGTTTTGCAAGGCTTAAAACTACTTTCAGAGGGGAGAGAGTAGGCTAGGAGAAGGAAGAATCTGAAAATCCTTAGATAGATAGAATCAACGTTGGTAGAAGTGGGACTCCATTTGTCAAGGTTCTTTGGCCATCTAAAGTTGATCTGAATTCTGAAAGAGATATTGAAAACACAACCAGCCTGTTTTTTGTTTATTGAAACACAGGAGTTCTTTCGATCGTAGTGATCTTGGGTATTAAGCTACAAGCACTTGCAAGTCCATATATCCCATCATCATCTCATCAGATGTCCTATGATCACTGCTGATACTGTTAGCTTTCAGATTTGCCTTGTGCATCTATCTAGTCACCTACCTTTAATTTCTGGATATTTACCAGCTAGTTAAGGTATCTGCTATCCACTGCCAAATTGTAAATGTACAAAGATGATGACAGGGGACCACCTGAGGAAGCCCATTCCACTCTGGAAGAGTTCTAATTGTTAGGAATATTTTTTTTTCTTTAAATCCATCATAAATTTTCCTCTTTGTGATTTGAGCTCCTTGTTCCTAACCAGGTCTTTGGGACCCGACAGCAATCAATCCATCAACAATTATTTACTAAGTGTCAAGTATGTGGCAGGTGCCATGCTAGGCACTGGGCATTCAAATACAAAGAGTGAAACAATGTGATCATGATGTGTTTATACACTCTACTATTTAAACCTTAAACCTTTTCCCAGATGACAATCCTTCTTATACTTCAAGAAAATTGTTGTCACCATGAAATTTTCTTTTCTACATGCTAAACATGAATTCAAATTCTGATTTCTTTCTGGAAATTCTTCAGTTCATCCTTGCATTTTTTAAAATGTGGAAAGCACAACAGAACACACTTCCCCAGATTGGCATGCCCAGTACTATAGAAGGACCAGCACCTCCTTATTTGTGAACATTCTATGTCTCTAAATACAGCCTCAGATTGCTATTTGCTCTTTAATGTACAAAATGTCCATCCTTCATGTATTTGCACAAGCCATTCTCTTCCCTGGAGTGCTTCCCTCCCGTCAAGGTTCAGCTTGCTTTTCACCTTTTTCAAGAGGCCTTTCCTGATTCCCTTAGCCATCTATTTTTTCCTCTCTTTCCCCCCTCCAAAAAAAAATCACCACACAGTGATTTTGTGTATTTCCTATATTTACTCATCTTCCAATATTTCATAGCCTTTTGGTAAAACATAAACTCCTTGAGGACAGATTCTGTCTTACTTCTGTACTTGTACTTCCAACTCCTAACACATAGTAACACGCCTGGCATACAGTTAGCGTGATAAATGCTTCCTGATTCAATTGAATTGGATCAAACTAGCAAGCCAGTTAAGTTCACGGGACCATGTGAAAATAGTTCTACAGAACACAGTCAGTGAACCAGCCTCCAATTCCCAAAGCATAGTCAGAAATAGTTGACCCAGACTGTTCCATGATAATAGGCCAAAATTGTGTATTGATCTTCAATGTTGTCTGGTGACAAATGTATTTGTAAAATTTATCCTTTTAGGACTCGATCCAATCAAGCATCACTAGATCTTCCCTTCCAAAAAGAATTTCCACATCCAGACAGGAAGCCTATCAATATTTCCCTATTCATTATCTAACCTACGCAGCATGGGCTTTGATATGTAAGAAAAAGTGAAATGAATGGATGTGACCATGAATATGAATTCAGATGAAATATTCAAATAGACCCCACGTTAGACTGAGGGAAACAAAGAACAGCTATCATATCTTCAAAGTGGAAGAAGTCCCAGAATAATAGTGCTCTTCCCCAGTCTCTGAAATTACTTTATTTTTTAGCAGTTAAGTGGTACAGAGGATAGAGTGTTGGATTTGGGGTCACAGCCATAGCTCCAGAATTAGAAAGGACCTAAGAGACCATCTAATCCAAACCCCTCATCTGAGAAAACTTACACTGATGGAAGTGATTTGCCTAAGGTGAAATAAGGAATCGGTGCCAAAGTTACAATTAAACCCAGGTCCTGGGGCAATTTAAATTCATATTCTGCCTCCTAGAGTTACTAGCTGGGGGATCGTGGTTAAGTTACTTGAGTGCTAAGAGCCTCAGTTTTCTTATCTGTAAAATGGGAATAATAATAACATCTATGTCATAAGGTTGCTTCGGGGATCAAATACGATAAAACACATCACAAATGAAAATCTGCTACATAAATGTTAGCTATTATTATTACCATTGGCTTTGTAGATATTTTATCTTTATTTATTTGTACATTTTTTTTCTTTCTCCAGTAGAAGCAAGATAGATTTTGAGAAAGATAGATTTTTCTTTGCTTTGTATGCCCAGGGCCTATAGGCACAGTAGTGGGGACTTAAATTCTTTTTGAATTGAATGATACTAAAACTCCTTCTCTTACTCTGCATTTTCATTCAGAAAAGAATTTAACTTCTATACTTTGCCATTGGTTAATTGCCCTAACAGCCCCTTCTTTCCCAGTCCTCCAAGGAAATGTAGTTTTCCCTTTACCCATAATCACTTTTCAAGTAGCCACCCACTCTTGCATACCTGTCAATCAACCTCATTCACCCAGCTCCCACAGAGTGCTGAGCTTAGAACATGGCACTAAACTAGAACACTGCCTAGTGAAGAGTGAAGGACGTCCCCGAAGGTGAAGAGGAAGAGAAAACTTTACTCATCTAACAATTCAGTACCCTCTGGTCATCTGAGTAGGAGTTACAAGCTGCCTTTTTGAAGTGGGGTATACCATAAGGTATATTAAGAAAAAAAAACGCCCCAAAAAGACTACTGCTGCTGCTTCTGGATTACGAAGACAGCCGGAGCCAGTGATTTCATGCCTACACAGTACCAATATCCAAGCTGCATAAGAATACATTAAGGAATATTTATAAGGTGGCTAGCAGGACAAAACGTATGGGAAAGGGTAATATTGTGCATTGCTCATTACAAACATGATTATTTTGTGTATGTAAGGGATGTGTTGTTAAAGCACAGTGGGTTGTTTGAAGTTTACAAGTTTGTTATGGATTGATTTATTCATGAAATGCTTTGTTTCTATGACAACTTTATTGGCTTGCCTGTGGTCTAAATACATATAGGCATGGCAGGAATTCCACAGTACAAAACAAATTACACACTCCCACCTGAATGGCTTACTGCCTTTGGGAAATGTACAGAAATAGTCTCCAATGAGGGCAAAAATCACCATACATAGTGCCAGTCTTAGAGTGATCACACAATAAAGGGGAAAAATATTTTTTTTTAAAAGAACAACTTAAAAGTCTTCTAGGGTCTTAAACTCTGTAATAAGAGAAGATGGAAATGAGGAATGAAATCCCAAGCATGATATAAGGGAAAACAAAGCAACCCACAATAGGGTAGATTTTCAAGAGAAACTACTGATCAAAGACCCTTGATTTGCAACCACAAATGAGAGTCCTGGAAGCAGACTATTAATATTCCCAACAATTGTAGAACTACAAAAGATACTGAGCATTGTTGTTTAGAGAAAATTATGATGGACATTAGGAGATAAAAGGATAAGGTAGAAAAAGAAAAAGGTAGAAAAATAACAATCAGGGACTATGAATAAACAGAGAGGTCCACATGTGTGAAGGGAAACTGAGCCCTGGGAAAGGAGGGGGAGAGACAGAGACAGAGAAGCAGACACAGAGAGACCAATACAGGGAGACAGAAAAAGTCAGAGAGACAGAAACATACACACAGAGAAAGAGAAAGAACACTAGAATGATGTGTGCTATATTTTAATAGGAATAAAAATGATTATGAAATATAAATACAAGAGCACCATAAAACAGGTATGAGGAAATTTTTAAAATGAGGCAGAAAGTAGAGTAGCATAATTACTTTGCATCCACTCCAAGAATATATTGGGGAATGCATACTTCCTTGTCAATTTATCTTTTTTTTTAAAATTTTCATAGTTGTCTTTAGTTTGGGAAGTTTGGTAGCAAAGAATCTTATTTTTCTGCTTAGAAAAATCTCTTACTTTCCTGCCTTTACTCTACCGAAGACACATATAGTAATGATAAGATCAACCTTTGATCTCACCATCACCCTCTTCCATAATCAAGATCTTTGAAATTTCTATAACACTCAATTTAATTCTCCCTTTCCCTTGGCCTCACTCTTCCATCCTCAACATGGTCTCTGACTCCACTTTCCTTCTTTCTCAATTTTTATATTAAAATTATGTAGTTCAACTTTTCATTGTACCCTACACTGGAATCCCTTACCTTCTTATCTCATCATGCATGTTTTGCCAAACTCCGAACCCAAAGAGCAAGCAAATTATTTCACAATTGTGTTCACCAAAAATATTTTCTAAGCACTTTGATCATGGAAAGCACTATGCTATAAAGGAAAGTAAACAGGGTTAGAAGTCAGGAGATATGGGTTCTAGTCCTGTTTCTGCCACTAACTCTCTGTGTAATGTTGGACACATCATCACATTTTTCTGAGTTTCACTCTCCTTATATATGGAAGAATAAAGGGATTGGACGTGATAGAATTGTCCCAATTCTAAATTATTGTATTCAATTAAAAAGTTATGCATATTTCCAGTTGACTTTAGTCTCCAGCACATCTTGATAATATTAAGAGATCTTGATAATCACCAATAGCAGTACTTTTAAGAATTTTCTATTTTTTATTTCTTAGTTTTTTTGATTAGAAAGTATGTTTTCTCTTATCCATACATCTACTCCTCAAATATAAAAAAGAAAATATGAAGAAAAACCAAATTCTTATAAAATGTGCATAATCAAACAAAATGAACTCCATCATTGGCTCTGTCCAAATAAATATGCCTTATTCTGTATTGTGAGCCTCTCATCTCTCTTTCATGAATAGGTAGCATGCTTCCTCATTGATCTTCTGGAATTGATGTTGGTCACTGCATGGATCAGAGTTCATAAGTCTTTCAAAGTTATTTTTCTTTATAATTATATCATTATTGTATAAATTTCCTCCTGCTTCTGTTCATTTCATTGTTTATCAGTTTATACTTGTCTTTGCAGTTTTCTCCAAAACTTTCTCTTTCATTTTTTATAGCTTAGTAGTGTTCCATTATATGCATAAACCATACAGCCATTCCCCCAACTGATGGATACTCTCTTAAATTCCAATTGTTTTCTATTAGACAATGGTATGTGTATGTGTGTGTGTGTGTATGTGTAATATGTGTGTATATGCATATGTATGTATATCATTTTGTGCATAGTTTAGTTACTTCTCAAGTACAGTTCCAAATTATTTTCACAATGGCTAGACCAATTCAAAGTTCCAAAAGCAGGGCATTAATGCACCAGTTTTCCTCAGTCTCTCCAGCATTTGCCATTTTTGCTTTTTGTCACCCTTACCAATCTGATGGATGTGAGGTAGGACCTCGGAGTTATGTTAATTTGCATCTCTCTAATTATTAGTGATTTGGAGCATTATTTCCCATGGATATTGATAGTTTGGATTTCTTCCTTTAAAAATTGCCTATTCATATACTTTGACCCTCTATCAAGTAGAAACTGACACATTCTTAGACATTTGAGCCAATTCCTTGTGCTTACGTGTATTGCAAATGAGACTTTTGTAATGGAAACTTGCTGCAAAAAAAAAGTTTCTCAATTAATTTTTCCCATTTTAATTTTAGCTGAATTGCTTATGTCTATGTAAGAACATTTTTTAAAACTTTTGTCATATGAATTTACCATTTTTATGTTTTTTTAATCTTTTCTGTCTTCTTTGGTCACAAACTCTTCCCCATTCATAGAATCCCAAAGATATTTTTTTTCCTATTAAGTAATTTCCTGTGTGTGAAAAGATAATGATAGCTTTATGTTAAAATAAGTAGAATTAAATAAATTAGAATAGTTTCTATTACAGAACATGTCTCATACAAGCACAGAATCTCAGGAGTTATCTAGAATAATTTCTACCTGAACAAATGTTCTACCCCATTCTCATCAAGTGGTCAATGATATATAGCCGTTTTACATTAACAAGAGGTTGCTGAAGACTTTCAGTGATGAGAAACACGTTTTCTCCTGAGACAGCCTCTTTTACTTTTGGATAGTTCCAACTGTTTGGAAATTTTTCCTCACATTGAGCCAAAAAGCAATTCTACAACTTCAATCTAATACAATTAGAAACACATTAAAGTGCCTGTTCTTTCTAAGTTACCATACTGTGATCAGGAGATACAAAGATAACTGAAAAAAAAAAAGCAGTCTCTGTCTTGCTGGAGTTTACATTCTAATGAGAATTTGAACATGTAAGGAGAGAAGTCAATATAAGATAATTTTTCTTCTAGTTGTATGCTCTGGCACCAAGCAGAGGCCAAACAATAGTTTATTTTAACACTGTGTGCAACAGATTGCATATCTGATTTAGAATCATGACTAATCAGTCAAAATCATCATAAACCATTCCTATCTTACCAAATAAATAATTGTTATGTGCTCATGTATATTTCCTGGGCATCACTGGGACAAGCTAGCTAACACATATCCTACCCATCTCTGGAAGTAAAAGAATAATGAGAACAGAAGTTAAACATTCTTGAATGAAACTTGGAGAGAATTCTTCTGGGGGCCCAGCCATACCCCATGAACATTTCATCTCAACACCAGTGTCTAGCCATTTTATTAATTTGACATGGGAAGTGTTAATAAGATAAAAAGCTCAGGTTTGCTTATCCTATTAGAGCTCACTGTACAGTCTTTCTGACCCACATTCTGACCTATCTTGCCTGTATTCCCTGTGGCTTGAATCTTACTGATTAAAACCTTTATCCTTGGAAGAGATGTTGGGGAATTATCAGGATTTAACCAAAATTTTCAACTTAAATGACTGTAAGATGTTTAGCTCAGAATCCATTTAACATAGGCTGTAGTGGCCAAGTTCGAGAAAGTCAACTGTATTACGATGGGATAGAAACAGGAGACAGTTAATAGCCAATTAAGGCTCCATTGCTTTCAGTCCCACCATAAAGCTCCTTATCAAGACTCACAAACAGGAGGAAGAAATTCAGGCACTGAAAAATGCTTTTTAAAAAAAGTGTTGCCATGTCATTGGTTCTTTACTGATATGTATCTATGCAAATACTGACCATCTTTTCCCACCTAATATTTCCCCTTTTTTCCTGACCTGATGCTTTCAGAATAGAAATATCATATTTATTTATTAAAAAAATTACTTTATTTTAGGGGGAAAATAATTAAGGTCTGAGACTGTATTCATTCCTGTCACTGCAAGTGAAAAATGTAATCCCTCTTTTTTCTCTTCTCTGCCAAGGTGTTCATCTATGCTTCAGTAATGTCCTGCTTTCATTATTCCAACTTCCAACTTCTTGGCCTTTTTCCTTCTCTTCCTTTTTATTTTTTCCTCCTCTCTAGTCTGTGGAGATGGCTGCTGCCAAGTTCATTTTCCTGCCATACTAGGGACTGTATCATTGTACTACTTTAATCTCCAGACCATCTTTCCTGATATGTACTAATTCTAGACTTTTGCATGTCACTATCCAAATTCCTTAGTGTCATGAGAAGAGCACTGGACTTGGAGTTAGGAGATGTAGATTTGAGTCTCTGCCCTCCTGCTTTCTAGACTTGTGATTAAAAGTCACTTAAATTCTCTGAGTTTCAGTTTCTCTGTCTATGAAATGAGGATTATAATAACTATATTACCTATCTTACATATAGTCAGAATGCTGTGTGTATGTATATCTGTGCGTATGCAGATACACACACATGTGTACTTATAGACACATATATACACACATGTGCATCTGTACATGTGTACATGTACACGCATGTATCTATACAGTCACAACACACACACACACACATAAAACCAACCTTGGCTTCAGGAAGATATAATTTCACATCCTGTCTTTGTCACAAACTACAGACAAAGTACCCTTCTGACTTTTCTACCTACATTTCCCATCTCCATGCCTTGCACTGGCTGTACCCAGTGCCCTGGAATGTTCCTCACTTCTGCCTCTTAGAATCTCTGTTTTTCATCAAAATGGATCTATTGCAACTTTCTACATGAAGCTTTTCTTGAAACGCTAAGATACTAGTACCTCTTGCTCCCAATGAATTTATGTTTAGTTTGTATGTATATTTTACACATGTAAAATATGTAAGTACATATACTCACACATATGGATGCTTACATATTTTATGTCCTTACATATGTACCTATTGTCTCCCCTAAGAGAATGTAAGCTTCTTGAGACCACAGAATCTGAAAGAGCGGAAGATCCCAAAGGCATGGGAAGAATAAAAAGCAATCTCACACTTTAATACCTGCAACAGGCAACCAGAAAAATATCAACTACTAACTTGTATGCATAGTCAGATTCTCCAACCAATGTAGGAGAAACACTTCCCCAGAGCATCTTAGTTGACTGCCTGCCCATGCCAGTAATAATTTGCAATCATGGCTTCCATGAATTTCACATTTCCTTCTCAATTAGGGTGCTATTAAGCCTGAATGGATGACTCTAGTGGTAAAAAGTCCCTCAATTTAAGACTTTTGACACTGCTTTTAGTTAACATACTCTATAGTTGTTCCAATTTAATTCAATACCACTGTGAAGATAGCTGAAATGCTAGGACATTATAGAACTGATGTGTTATTGAAATGTTGAACCATTCTCTAAATCACTTTTAGTTCTTTGAGAGGGAGAGCAAACTTTTTGGACTTCAGGAATGCAAATGGCAAAAAAGTTCACTGATATAAAAGCTATGCTTGGAAATCAGTATCACGAGGCATGCATATAAAGATATGTATGGGATAAGCATGTCATACATGTATAGGGGTGTGATGTAATCAGCTAATGCCAATTGTTAGATTTTTAATGTGAGCATTTACTCTTTAGGCAAACATACAAATCAGATCTCGATTTATCATTTTGTGGATTGTCTAAACTTTAGAAAGTCATGGGAAAGTATTGATGGTACAAATTAAACTTAAAAGTATGTTTTGTTTTCAGAGAATCAATTGTTAAAAATTTATTAGAACACCTCTGGGTGTGTGTATATATGCACAGATAGATAGATACAGAGGTCCTGTTGTTAAACATTTACTATTACATCTCTATGTGTACACATATGTATATGTGTATGTGTATATGTGTGTATACAGATATAGATATAAATAGATGATGAGGTATAGTAGAGAGAGGATCAGCATTGGAATCAGAAAAAAAATGAATTTGAGTTTTCCCTTCAATATATAGTAGTTGTGTGAGCACATGCAAGATATTTAACATCTCAATGTTATTTATCTCAAGAATTTATCTTAGCCATATTATACCCACTAACAGTGGCTGTCCCCCAAGGCTTTCTTCTATATCCTCTTCTTTCTTCCCTTTACATTATCTCTCTTTAGTGTCTTGAAGAGCTCGTATGGTTTCAATTATCTTCTCTAAGTACCATTTTCCCAGTCATCTCCAGATTATGCTGCCTTAATCTGGCCATCAGCCCCATCTTCCCCATCTTCCTCCCTCTGAAAACTTAACCCTCAGGCACTAGCCCCAGAGTGAGCTTCCATAGATTGCGAACAGTCCTCTACACCACTTCCTGGACATCTCTATACCATGCTGTATCCCCTCCTTCCCTTTCCTACCTCTTTTTTGTGTTATCTCCTCCCTCTCCCCATTAAAATGTAAGTTCCTGGAGAGAACTGACTATACTTCTAAATTGTATTTGCATCCCTAGCGTTTAGCACAGTGCCTGGCACATAGTAAAGGAGTAATAAATTCTTTACCTAGCCATCTGTCTGTTTGTCTGTCTATCCATCCATCCATTTCTTTCTCTCTCCACACACACGTGTGTATATATGTGTATATGTACATATACACATGCATGCATGCATGTATAGACACATACATATGATCAGATCATTCTTTGGTTTATAAATCTAGTCTTAGTCTCTTTCCTGAGCTGTAAGCCAGCATCAACTGTTGCCTTTTGGTTATGTTTAACTGAATGTCCCATACATTTCTCATATTTAACATATCTAAATCATAACTCAAAAGCATCTCCTCTTCCTTACTTTCCTGTTTCTATTGAGAACATCAGCACCCTCCCAGGCACCCAGACTTTCAATCTCTGTGTTATCTTCAACTCTTCACTCACAGTCATCCCACATATTCAATCTATTGTCAAACGATATATTTTCTATCCTCACAACACTCTTGGTCTCTTTGGCTTGAGTCTCTCTCCACTCGAATCTACCCTTAGATTCAAAAGTAACTTTCCCTAGGTGTCGGTCCTGCCATGTCCCCTTCCCCCTCCCCAACTGCCCCCAGCTCATACTCCTTAAGTTCCAGTAGCTCACTATAACCTCCAGGATCAAATATAAAACCCTATTACGCATTTGAATCTCTTCACGACTTTACCTCTTTCTGCCTTTCTAGTCTTCTAGTGTAAGAAGAGAGGAAATATTTGTGTGACCTTGGGCAATTTTCTGGGCCTCAGTTTCCTTTATGGAAGATGAAAGGGGTTGGACCGAATGACCTCAAGATCCCTTCCAGTTCTTCATCTGTTGTACTAGGATCCAAAGCTATAATGTTTCATATTGAAAAGAATACCCACGTTGGTATAATCTCAGATTCTCTGTGTATTATTTGTATGTATATTAGAATATTATTATTAGAATATATTATATATAATATATACAATACATATATAGAACATATATGCTATATACAATAAATATATAGAATATATTCTATATATAATAACTATATAGCACATATATTCTATATATAATAAATATATAGCATATATATTCTATATATAATAAATATATAGAACACATATATTATTAGAATATATTAGAGTATATTTTAATATATTCTATATATAATAAATATATTCTATATATAATAAATATATAGAATATATATTATTAGAATATATTAGAATTTGTATGTGTATTAGAATATATTATTATTTGTATGTATATTAGTAATTTCATTGGTCTGCTAACTCTCCCCACCAGGGAAAACAGGAAACTCTTTGGTAATTAACAGCTTAGAAAATTTCCTGGGGGCACTGAATCCTCAACAAATCAATAAGCACTTATTACATGCTTACTATGTATATATCATGCACTGTGCTAAATCCTGAGAATACAATGAAATGTAAAAATAGTGTCTCTACCCTCAAGGAGTTCACATTTTAATGACAGACACAACATGTAAATAACATATACATACAAGCTATGTACAGAATTTGTGAAACATAATCTCTAAGGAAAGACATTAGTAGCAGGGGATATAGGAAAAGGTCTTCTGCAGAAGCTGGCCTCTAAGCTGAGTCTTGAAAGAATCCAAGCAAGCCAAGAGGTAGAGGTGAAGAGGCAGAACATTTCAAATATAGGGGATAAACACGATAAAGTCATGGAGTCAAGAAATTGAACATCATATGTGATTGTAGTGTAGGCTGGAGACAACTTGTACAGGCTTAAGAGAACTGATTTTAAAAACTATGTTGTGAGTGTTTACACTTCAGAGATAGGAAAATGCTGCAAATCAGGGCTCAATTTATTGTTTTGTTGATGTCTCGACTTAAAGTGAGGAAAATTCTAATAATTCAGATTAAACTTAAAAGTGTGTTGTGCATATAGGTATGTATATGTGTGTATGTGTATATATGCATACAAGTATATGATGTACACAATCATACTATATATATATATATATATATGTGAAGATATGTGTATATGTGTAATTTTCCCCCCAGCCCCCTGAGAACCAGTTAAACATTTAGCAGCATACCAGTATGTGTAAGGAGCACCAAGTAGGTCAGTGTAGCCAGATTGTAGATTTAATGAACAGTAAGTATGATCCAGCTATGATTGAATAGATCCTAGGATCACAGATTAAGAAGACACATTTAAAGTCATCTTATCCAAATCCTTTATCTTACATATGAAGAAACTGAGGACCTAAAACTTGACCAAAGTCATACAAGTAAAAATTGGAAAAGTCAAGGTTCAGACCAAGGTCCTCTCATGCTCATAACTTCAGAGCCAATATTCTTGATGTCCTACTACTCTGTCTCTCACGTAAGTCCTAGATAGGTAGGATGTGTGCATATAAGTATGCATATGTACGATGTGTGCATTGTATACACATATATACACATACATATATACAAACACAGCATGCATACTTGTATGTATTTTATAGAGCGAGGTAGGATATATAATATACTTATGGCATATAAATATGAATATATATGTACACAAAATGTACACATATGAACACACTTATAGATTACTTGCATGTATACTATGTGCAGTAAACAGACACATATATACATGTATGTTTATTATATATGATATAATGGGCAATCACACACATATCTGTATAGACACATAACACATACACAAATGATATATATGTATGTATGTGTATATACATATATATATATATATATATATTCCAATATCAATAAAGCTCTGAAATCTGGACTGATTTTATTTGTCACTAACCTAAGTTGCATTCATTTCTCAATCAAACTATCTGCAGCTCTCTTTGACTGGCAACAAGCAAATCATTTCACTGTTTTGGGGGAAGGGTTATTGGTAGGTATATGCGTGTATGTGTATGTGTGTGTGCACACACATGTATGTGTGTATGTATATGTATATAATAGGGGAACAGCAAGGGAGTGATTGAGTATAAATTTAAATACTACTATCAGAATTGATTTTTCAAGATTTTAAAATCTGACACCAACCAGTGAAATGGTATTTCAGTGAAACATGTTTTTCTTTCATCATCTGTTTCTCCTCTAGATGCAGCAATTTCTGCCTGTGGAGTCACCATGGCTTAAATTGCAGCAGCCAGTTAATTGAAAGCTGCTCACTCATTGGAATCCTTTAGTAACCAAAAAACCCCTTCTTGAATTTTGATTCAGTTAGATATTTTCCTTCTTCTTAGGTTATTCTTTTAAAAAATATTTGAGCTAGACATTTGGCACATGGTTCACCAGCATTCACAGAGACTTGCTAAACCCCTAAGTGGAAAGCACTGAGCTCTTAGACCTCATCCTCCTATTATTTAACTAAATTCAATTGAATAAACATCTGTCAATTGTTTGCTGTGTGCAGGGCACTATAATAGACACAGAAATACAGGCTATATATATATACCTTGCCTTCATGAAGCTTACTACACTCTAGACATGACTTATGAACAAATAACCACAATAGAAAATAATTAATTAAGAGGTATAAACAAAGTGATATGTATGTATGTATGTGTATATGTATGTATTGTGTGTACAAATACATACATACATACCTGTATGTATGGGAAAATCATCATTTCTAACTGGGGAGCTCGAAGGAGGAACTGGAATTTCAGCTGAACTTTGCAGGATGAATGAGACTTCTCGGTCTTTGGACTTGTTGCTTTGTGCATTTCCAAAGTCAGGCATGTTCGTTCCCTTCCTATCCCCTCCTGTATCTTGCTGTTGTTCATTCATTTCAGTTGTGTCCAATTCTTCATGACCTCATTTAGGATTTTCTTAGCAATGATACTGGAGTGGTTTGCCATTTCCTTCAGCAGTTCATTTTATAGATGAGGAAACTGAGCCAAACAGGGTTAAGTGAGCTGCCCAGGGTCACTCAGCTAGTGTCTGAGGCCAGATTGGAACTCAGGTCTTCCTGACCCCTATCCCAGTGCTCTATCCATTGTGTAATCTAGCTGCCCTCCTACCTCTTATTTCATTCATTTTAGAAACTTCCAAGGAATAATGAAATTCCCTCTATGAAAGCAGATTGGCACCCACTCCATCACTTATGGTTTGAGAGTTCCTTGAGGCCCAGAGGAGTTAAGTGACTTACCTAGCATCACACACACCATATAAAAGTGAACTTGAACCTGGATCTTCCTTACCAAGCTAGCTACATATGTGCTATAGAACACTGTCTCTCAGAAGCCTCTTCTTGTTAACTTGAAACCCAGTTTATCTCTTAAGAATATTTTGGAAATAATTCTTTGGTGTGTGAAATTTGGGATTTTTCCTCCACTGTGGGTACCATTTTCCATCTAGAGGTACATCCTACCTCATTAAAAATATATCCTATCCTCATTAAAAATGAGAATACTGCAAGTTCTACCTAATCTGCAGCATTGGTATGAAGACCAAATGATATGCTCTATGGTGCCTTAGCCTATGAGGCCCCTGGCCTCTATTTCAAGGTCTCCTCCAGGGCTCCCATGGACTCTCTCATATTAGATCCCCCTTTGAATTTCTAGCACCTGCGTCCTGTGCAGATTTTCAAAGGCTATACTTTCATTTGATTCTGCCTATTGGGAGTTGGGCTTCCTGGGTCCCACTCCTTCCATCATCTGGTTTTCATTATGATCTGTCTTCCTCCTGATGACATGGCATTCTGGGCTACCCTTTCCAGTAGTGGTTGCACATTCATTCATACTCACTGGTAATGATGGGGGAGTAGGAATACTTCTTGATCCCTGTTGCCACTTCCAGTCTTTCCATCTCCCTCTATCACTTCACAACCTCTACTTATTTGAGATTTATCCAATCCAAATTATCACTCAGTCAAGATTTTTGTAACTGTTATCTATCACTCCTTTTGGGCACTCTTCTTCCTTCCTTAATCTACTGCTTATGCTCTTATTCATGGGCTGCTAAAATAAAGAGAGCTAGAGAAATAGCACAAAACCATGTTGACTGAGTCCACAATATGTTACATTATTTCCACTGGGCCCTCCCTACAGCAAGGCAATCCTAATTTATTCACAATCCCAGTCACCTAAGCACATTTCCAAACCATTTTATCTTTCAAGCCTCTGATGGCATACTTCTTGCCTTCTTTAAACTGATGATCTTGCCTGAAAAAAATATTCACTAAAAAGAGAGACCATTTGCTGAGAGTGTCCTCCTCTGACATCTCACAGATGTCTTCCCTTACGATGTCTTCCTTTACTCCAATCTCATAGAAGGAGGTGGTCCTTCTCATTGCCAAGGCACCACCTCCCCTATATTTACCCTTTATTCTATTTCATCTTCTCTAGCAAATATTCCCTCTCCCTCCCCTCCCATCATTCCTACTTTCACTAATGTTGAATCTCTGTCTACCGTTTGCTTCCTTTATGCCTACAGCCATGCCCATATCTCCTCTATCCTTAAAAAAACACTGATTTGATCTGATCATCACCAAAAGATATTATCTGATATTTCTTCTGTCATTCATGACTAAGCTCTTTGATAAAGCCATCTACAATTGGTGTTTCTACTCCCTCTCCTCTCACTCTCTTTTAATCTCTCTGTAATCTGACTTCTAACCTCATCATTCAATTGAAACTGTTCTTTCCCATCTTTCTTTAGCTAATTTCCTCATTTAGAATGTCTTCCCATGGGATATTATCTCTCCACTCTCTGAATACATGGAAATTTACTCAACTAAGCCTAGGATACCTGCCAAACTATTCCTGGCTTTCCTCTCTTCTATCACAGACTCTAGAAGAAAATGGTCACTTTCCCTCAAGGTTCCCATCATTTCCCCATCACTATTTCCCTCCTGTTGGTGAGAACTAGAAAATGTCATTCTTCTAAATGTGGAATAAAATTTCACCTTTCTGGTTCTTCCACTTTCTCAAAGATAAAATTATCATTATGACAGTTCAGAAAGTTTCTTCCTGGGCGCAGGTAGGTGGCGTAGTAGATATAGCACCGGCCCTGAAGTCAGGAGGAACTGAGTTCAGATCCGGCCTCAAACCAAACACTTGACACTTACTAGCTGTGTGACCCTGGGCAAGTCACTTAACCCCAATTGCCTAAACACAAACACACACATATACACACACACACACACAGAGTTTCTTCCTTCTCTGCATTTGGATTAGTACTTCAGCAACTATTTGGAAACCAACATGTCTCTGAATCATAATATTAGACTAGATTGTTTCTGAGAGTCCTTCTATGTCTACAGTTCTAATCCTGTGATCCTATGAAAAGAATCAGAGATTGAACTTTGAGAGAAAGAGCTTAACTATTTGTCTGGTATTTTATAGTGGGATTTCTTTCATATATAGGTTAGAGTAGATGGCTGAAAAAGTCACTTCCAACTCTCGAATTCTGTGATACTGTGATTCTGGAGAGATTTAGGAAGAACTAAGGAAAAATTGAAGGCGAGAAAATTGATTGGAGTTGAATAATGGTAAAATCTAAAGGATAGAAGACTGAGGGGAAAGGACCTGACGTGAAAGACAATAGAAGGAGAAAGAGAAAGAGAAAGTAGTTTGTAAAGAAAGGTTTTAAAAAGGTAAGTAAAACAAATTAGTTAAAAAAAAAAGTTAAAATTTTATAAAAGAATGGAAAGAAAATATGGAAAGAGGTAGTATATTTATAGAATGTTAAAGGTAGCCATCTTATGAATGGAATAAAAAGAGTTAATATATTAAGAGGTGAAAATAAAACACACAGCCAAAGGTACCTGTAATACTGAATATCAATGTGAATTTCATGGTAACTTTAACTGAATGTGCCATGTTTTTATTTTTAAAATGGCCAAGTGACTGCTTCTTATGCATATATCCCAGTCTGGACTTCCTCTAGTAGAGAAGCAGGAGTTCCTCATTTTCACAATGAAGGACTTCTAGGTTTTAAGGAATATTTCCTCAGCCATGAAATCTGATTCCAGAAGTCCTTCATTGTGACAACCAGGAAGGAAAAGAGTCATTGGGAATTCCTGAACTGTGTTAGGAGCTTATAGGATGGAAGAATAGCACATAACAGGGGATACAGAGGATGACTGATCTAAAACAATTTTTAAGAATCTTTCTGAAGAAGAAGTAGAGCTGAATTCTCTGAGGGAAACATATTTGAGCTCCAAGAAAGGATGGTACAGATTCAAAGGTGCCATCATGTAGGTCAACTAGTTAAGGTCAGATGGAGAAGGGAGAGTAGTGATAGTAGTGATAACTGGTGAGTCATGGCTACAGGGTACTGAGGCAGCTATCTGTCATCTGAATAAGAACAATAGAGTGGTCTGTTTTCTTCCTATGGCATGTATGTAAAATACAACAGAGAACTTACCAAGACGTCTTAAGTCATTTTAGTGCCACCCACTTCAGATGATTCACATAGACACAAATCATAGTAACAGAAAGAATATAGAAAGCATTGACAAAGAGGTCTTCAGCAAGAAAAACAAATACCACAGGGGAATAGCAATGTTTTCATCACCATTGTTTTTTATTACTTGAAAGAGATACAGAAAGGAAAAGGTGATATGGAAAGTGAACAACTTTTTAATGCAATAATAATAATAGCTAACATTTATATAACACTTACTATTTCAAAGCACTGGACTGTTTGTTATTCAACTATTCAGTGGTGTCTGACTCTTCGTGATCCCATGGATGATGGCATGCCAGGACCTTCTAGCCTCTACTATTTCTCAAAGTCTATCCAAGTTCATGTTCACTCTTTCCATGCCACTATCTATACATCTCATCTCATGCCCCCTTTTCCTTTTGCCTTCAATCTTTACCAACATCAGCATCTTTCCCAACGAGCACTGTGTTAAGCATTTTATAATTATTACCTCATTTGATTCTCACAGCAACCTTGGGAGGTAGATGCTATTACTACTCCCATTTTATATTTTAAGTGACTTGCCCAGGGTCACACAGCTAGCAAAGGTCTGAATTTGGATGTGAGCTCAGATCTTCCTGACTCCAGACCTGGCACTCTATCCACTATACCACTGCAATATGAAAATAGTATTTCGATTTCTGAACCATGACTTAAGATATGAGAATGGCAGATTCCTGGCCAGGGATGAAGTGTACCTAAGGAAGTGTGCAAAGACTATCTTTGCATAATATCTTTAAATCAAACAGAATTAGGAAAGGAGAAAACTAAGTATATTCGTAATGCTATATGCCATAAAAAGAAGGTACAATGTCAGCTGAAATTTTACTGTTGAGATCCTCAGAAGCTCAAAGAAAAACAAATGTAAGAAAAGAGACAACAGTAAAATTGTGGTCTCAAATGTTCATACACAAATGACCAATATTTAGAAAACAAGCAAAATGAATTAGTTACTAATTCAAAGAGGCAAATTTGGCCTCATTGTCATTACCGAGATGTCATGGGTTGTGATTATAATGTACAATTATCCCTTCCACTTTGAGACTTTCCCCATCGTGGTTTTGATATATTGTGGATTGTGATAAGAAATTAAATGGGATTTTTGGGGAGTTTTGCAGAAGCCACTGACAACATGCAAAGGCCAGCAGATGACACAGAGCCTATGACCAAATACTTAACCCACATTTTACAATAAGGTACTGTAAACACCTATAAAAGAAAAAGAAAAAAAATCAGAGTTCTTCTCTGCTATCAAGGGAGGACTAAAAATTTTATGCAGATTTTCCAGTTCTTGGGAGTATTGCCCCCCTAACACTGCCTCCCTCCTGCCCATGTGGAAAGGATAACTGTATCTCTAAATGGAAATGACATTAAAAAAAGATAAATGTGGAAGTTGGAGGGGTATAAAATATCAGTAACAAGTGCACACATGGTGAAAATTATTTGGATGAAGACTAATGCAAGGACAAATAGAAGCTATTTTAATATTAGAATATCATATAGAATATCTCAGCAGAAAATAGAAAATTGATAAGGAGTTTGGGAATGAGATCGCCATGCTTGATAGAGAGCTGACTGAAGCAATACGATATTATATGACTTGTGCATGATCACACAGCTAGTGTGTTCCAGAAGAAAAACTTAAAGTTAAGTCTTCCTCCTCTACCTACCATATACAATTTCCTTTCCAGAATACACTTCCTGCATAAACAAAGGCATGATATGACTGGATATAGGATCCAAGCCCTTTTATAGTTGTCATAAAGCAATCTTTAAATCATTAATTCTCGATAATAGAAACCACAATACATATAACTGAACATCATACATGACATATCAGTGCAAATATGTGTTACCAAGAAAAATTTTTGTAGATGCTCAGGATGAAAATGTTAAAATTTTCATACTGGAATTATTTTTTTCTACTTAATTGTGAAAAACTCTCAAGAAATACTTATTGAATATTTTCTTTGGGCACAATAACATGGGGAATAGAGATGAGTATTGTATTTTCAAGAAACTTTGCAATCTAGTGGCAAGAGCAGATGTATATGCCACCCCATCTCTCAACTCCAGGCATTTTCTCTCTCTATCCCTTATATCTGGAATGCTCTCCCTCTTCAACTACATCTACTGACTTTCCAGACTTCTGTAAGTCCCAATCAAAATCCCATCTTCTACAAGAAGTCTTTCTCAACCCCTCTTAGTTCTAGTGCCTTCTCTCTGTTAATTATCTCATATTGATCCTGTATATAGCTTATGTGTGTGTGTATATATATATATATTTATATAGATATGTATATAAACATACATGTTATTTTCCCCACCAGACTGAGTTCCTTGAGGTCAGGGACTGTCTTTTGCCTCTTTTTCTACCACCATCACTTAACACAGTGCCCGGCACATAGGTTATTAAAAATGTTTTTTATTAATTTATATTATTTTATTTTTTAAATTTTTTTATTTTTATTTGTTTGTTTATTTTTGTTTTTGGTTGGGCAATGGGGTTAAGCGACTTGCCCATGGTCACACAGCTAGTAAGTGTTATGTGTCTGAGGCCAGATTTGAACTCAGGTCCTCCTGAATCCAGGGCCAGTGCTCTATCTACTGGGCCACCTAGCTGCCCCAATTTATATGATTTTAAAAGAAGTTCTTAATATGAGCCGAAGTGAGTTCTATGGGCAACAAGTACTACAGGATTTCAGAGAAAGGAGACATACTTGTGGATTAAGGTGGTCAGAAGAGACTTCGTAGAAAAGGGAAGATATGAATTGGAATTTGAATAGTGAGAAGGTTTTAAATATGTAAAAAGGAGGGAGGATATTATACTTCTCTTGCATCACTCACTGACTTGATGTGACAGAGGAGCTTTTGTAGCTCAATGAAACTATGAGCTATGCCATGCAGGGTTACCCAAGATGGACAGGTCACAGTGGAGAGTTCTGACAAAAGATGTTCCACTGGAGAAGGAAATGGTGAACTACTCTAGTATCTTTGCCAAGGAAACCTCAATGGACAATATTAAAATGATAATAGCTGTGACATCAGAAGATGAACCCCTCAAGTTGGAAGGTGTCCAAAGAGGCAAAGGAACTAGAGACCAAATTACCAACATTCTCTGGATTACGGGGAAAACAAGGGAGTTCCCAAAAACATCTACTGTGACAAATCTTCAAAGAGATGGGAGTACCATAACATCTTACTTGTCTCCTGAGGAACCTATATAAAAGCAACAGTTAGAACTGAACTTAGAACAACTAATTGGTTTAAGATTGGAAAAGACATATGGCAAAACTGTGTTTTGTCACTTTATTTAACTTATGTGCAGAACAAATCACGTGAAATGCCAGGCTAGAGGAGTCAAAAGTTAGAATTAAGGCTGCTGGGAGAAATATCAACAATTTCATATATGCATATGATATTACTGGGATGGCAGAAAGTGAAGAAGAATTAAGAAGTCTGTCAATGAGGGCGATAGAGGAGAATATAAAGGCTGGCTTGAAGTTTAACATTAAAAAAAAAGATCAAAAAGAAAACCCTAAGATCATGGCAATTTGTCTCATCACTTCCTGGCAAATAGGAGAAGAAATGGTAACAGCACCAGATTTTAAATTCTTGGGCTCAAAGATCACTGCAGACGGCAACCATAGCCATGAAATCAAAATGTGCTTCCTTGGAAGGAAAGCTTTGGCAAATCTGGGTTACATACTAAAGAACAGAAATATCACCTTGTTGACAAGATCCATATAGTCAAAGTTATGGTTTTTCCAAGAGTAATGTATGGCTGTGAGAGTTGGCCCATAAGGAAACCTGAAGTCCATAGAATCACCACTTTCAAATTGTGGTGCTGGAAAAGACTCTTCAAAGTCTTTTGGACGGCAAGGAGAACAAATCAGTCAATGCTTTAAAAAATTCAGATTATTCACTGGAAGGAATACCGAAGCTGAAGTGTAGATACTTTGGCCACATAGTGAGAAGACAGGACTCATTGGAAAAGACCTTGATGTTAAGAAAGATTAAAGGCAAAAGGAAAGGGGGATGACAGGATGAAATGAATAGATAGTGTAATGGAAGTAGTGAACATGAACTTGGACAAACTTCAGGAGATGATTCAGGATAGAAGGGCCTGGTGTGTTATGGTCCATGGGGTCATAAAGAGTCAGACATGACTAAACAACAACAATATACTGCATAAGGGTATGAATTAAAAAGGACATGAGGCTTTGGCATTTCCATGTCCCAATCTCGTGTCAAAAGTAAAGATCTACTTTGGAAATGAGAGGAGCAAAATATGTTTTTGACTCCTGAGCAAACAAAAGTTTGCCAGAGGTCAATGGGAACTATATTCTGTGGGAGAGAATGAAGGTTACTTGTCTGACATTTTTTGAGCTGTCCCAAGGGGGAAATTGTACCTCCTGCTAACATAAGGCAAGTTTTCTAGATTTTCTGGTTGTGGACAATAAGCCAGAGTTGAGAAATTTCCTTCAGTGAAACTGACTCATGACTTGTGTCATGTAAGAACCTCTTAAAAAAAAAAAAAAGACTGCGCTCAGTTGAAGAAACTGAAGTTACAATCTGAGCCCTTTCTACATCTTCATTTGTTATTATTAAATATTATTATTTTTTTCACAGTTTATTCCCCCCCGAACAAACTTTTTGATACAATGTTATTGGCTTATTTGCTGCTTCTGAACCACAACATTGCATCTCCTAACTTTGTGTCTTTGCTTTGGCTCTCTTTCAAGCCTAGAATACTCTGACCCTTTACTTCACCCTCGTAGCTTCCCTGTCTTCCTTTAAGATTCAGCTCAAATCATAAACCCAAGAATAAAATGGGGAGAGGGAGGATATTCCTAGACAAAAGTTTTTCTAAAGCATATTAGTGGATTGCAACCATGGTACCTACCAACCTATGATATTTTGGCCCCAAAAGTAGCTATATCCTTTTACCACTTTCTAGTAAATTCCGCCTGAGATCACTTATCACTGAAATGTGTCTATTCTGTATAAATTCTGTATAATTGTTTATGTCTTGTCTCTCCCATTATAAAGTGAGCTCCTTGAAGACAGGGACTGTGTTTTTGTCCTTCTTTATAACCCCAACACTGTACACAATGCCTGGCACACAGTAAATACTCAATAAGTACTTAATAAATATATAATACTAAATAATAACAAATATATTATATATAAATATACATTAATAAATAAATATAATATATAATACTGTAATATAAGAATACATGTAAATATATAATACTAAATAATAATAATACTTAATAAATGACAACACAGAAAATCATCTGTTTAGAAGCAGAACTGGGATTTAGAACCTTATGCTTCTTATCTCAAACTCCATACTGCACAGACCTCCCATATAGACAAGGATGCATAAACCAATGAATTAGCTATGTCTCCTGGCTCCTACTCTAATGCTACTTCTCCTATTCCATGGTGCTGTTGCTTGGTTTATCTATAGCAGGGACTCTGTGAAAGGTAGTAATAGGAAATCAAGTTGAAAAGATGGGCTGGGTACAGAATGTTAAAGACCTGTATTCAATAGGGATAGACCAGATTGCATGATCATATGGGTATATAGCAAGAGCTAGTACTTTTAAAAAAAAAAAACATATTTGTGATTCCATTGGTACAGAGAACTGCTGGTGAGAAGACTCCCTCCATCAAAGCAGATATTTATAATCTTATAGCAGGAATTCTTAAACTTTTTTTGCATCCCTTTTGGCAGTCAGTGAACCCTATGGGACCCTTCTTACAATCATGTTTATTGCTTATATTTATAATTGAAGAAAATGCTAAATTTCCCTTAAAGATTATTGAAAATAAAGACATATATTTTTCCATTCAAGTTTGCAGACCAACTGAAATTTATCCATGGACCAGTTTGGAGGTTCAGAATCTCTGATAACAAATTCGGTCTTAGAGGGTTGCCCTGGGGACCCTGGAATGTTAAGTGACTTGCTTAGGGTCACACAGGAAATATGCTTCTCGGGTGGGACTTGAACCCTGACCTTCTTGATTGAAAGACCAGCTCTCTGTCCTCCTTGCGTAGTGGGTGATTATGGGAAAAATTCTAACCAGAATTTTGAAAGAAAGACCTTAAAGAAATTAGACAGAGAATGATAATGCAAAGTTAGTCTGAAATTTAGTCCCCTTACTAACCACGTCTCCTCAAAAAAAAAAAAAAAAAAAACAACAGCAACAAAAACAAAAAAAAGAATCCCAAACCCCTCACAGCCCAGTCTTTGGTATAACAGCCAGGAGATGTCATACATCTTAGACTAGAAAGGAACTTTTGAGTCTACATTTTCTAATCCTCTATCTGATAATAAGAATCACCTCTATAAGAACAGTAGCTATCCTCAGCCTCTGCTTGAGTATCTTTAGTGACAGAACACTCACTATCTCACATTAGTTCAAAGAATCACAAGGTGTTTTAGGGAAAATTAATCTAATCCGTATTTCAACAAGAATCTCCACCGGACCTTAATAAATGGTCATCCAGTCTTTGCATAAAGACCTTTTGCCCATTACCCCCTGAGATAGCCCATTCAACTTCTAGGTAACACTAAACATAAGCAAGATGTTCCTTACATTAAGACTACCTCCTTTCTACTTTCACTTGTTGCTCCTAGTTCTGTCCTCTCAAGTCAATCAGAATGAGTCCAATACCTTTTCCACATGATAGTCCTTACCTGTAGACACATATCATGTCCCCTATAATTCTTGTCTTCTTTAGGGTAAACACTTCTAGTTCCTTTAGTTGCTTCTCATATGGCATAATCTTAAAACCTTCCACCATTCCAGTTGCCATTCTCTGGATACTCCCAGGCTTATCACTGCTCTTCCTAAAATGTGATTCTCAGAACTGAATGCATTCCTTCAGACACAGTCTGGCCAGGACATGATAGAATTCCTTGTAGAGATCTCTGCTTTTTTTCCCCCTTTTTGGCCAAAATATCACAGTTTGTGTCTATTCTGGTGGCAGACTGCTAAAACCCTTGATTTTTTTTTTTCAGAAAAACCTCTGCCTAGTAACACATTCTCCATCCTGTTCTTGGATTTTGAAACCCAATTGTAAGGCTTCAAATTAAGTCCTATAACTTTTCCCATTTTATTATATTCGGCCCAATAATCTAACTGGAAAAAATTGTTTGTGATCTTTATTCTCTCACCCTATATATCAGCTGATTCTCCTAGTTTTGTGTCATATGCATTGTTGACAAACATGTTATTTATGTCTTTGAGACATTGGTAACAATGTTTAATGACACAGGGTTAAACACAGATTCCCAAGGAAACTTCACTAAAACCTCCTTATAAGATAAGAAAGAAGGCTTATTGGCTACTTCTTTGGAATGAACATTGATCTACTTTTGTTTTTGTTTTGTTTCTGATACCTAATCAGACATCCTTATTGTTCTGGCTGAAAGTGCAGCGGCCCCTCCCAGGTCCAATCCCAATGCTAATTGGTATAGAAACTTTGACCGGCTTCTGACTTAAGCCACTTTTCCCCTCAAGAAGCCTGATGGTCCTCAGTTCCAGGTGGCTCACTGTATTGAAACTGGACTTAGAACAGCCGTCAATCAGTTTTAGCCCTAGGGTAGTTCAGAACTCTCAAGTTTTGAGTGATCTACTAGACTCAGCCTTCCTGTAGCAGAGATTATAACCATGAACCACCACGCCCGGCTGTTTAACTACCTCTAAATTCATCTGAACATATTACCATCTAATAATGATAACAAAACACTTACTACCTCACTTGTTAAGTCAGAAAATCACTATGGGCCCATCACATTCCCAAGTACGTTATGAAAAGTTTTATAACACCTTTTGATAAAATGTACATAAATCTACTATAGTCCCCTGAACTACCAGGCTAATGACTCTGGTGTAAAAAGAAATAAGTTTAGTCTAGCCTGCTCTCCTTTTTGATGAAGCCATTGCTCTTTTATTATGGAAGAAAAGACAGAGTAATGACACTCAAGTTAGAGGACCGGAATCCAGATCCTATCTCTGATAATTGTTCCCCATGTGACCATTGCTAAGTTACAACTTCCAGGACCTCATTTTCTTCATCTATGAAATAAAGGTCTTAGATAAGATTAAGTTCCTTTTCAGCAATAAATCTATGATCTTTTATGATCTTAATTTCCTTTGCTAAATAATCAATGATTATCAATTTGATGTTCTATGGGTTTTTGTTTGTTTTTTTATTTGATTTTTCATTTGTTTTTTACCACGTATTGAAGTCAAGCTTACTGTACTATGATTATCAGACTCAATTTTCCTTGCCCCCTTAAAAAATGGTATATTTTCTCTTCTCCAGTCTTGTGACACCTCCCCTTCTCCACAATTTTTCAAAGCTCGTTGACAGTGACTCATCAGTCACATCTACAAGTTTTTCATTATGTGAGGATATAATTTGTCTGGGTCTTGTCACTTGAACTCACCAAGGGCAGCTAGGTATTTTCTTACTATTTTACTCATTTTGAGTTTCAGTTCCCTAGTAGCCATTTTTCTTCTTCCTTTTCCAAAGATCCATTGTCCTTGGCAGCAAAAACAGAAGCAAACTAAGAGGTGAGAATCTCTGCCTTCTCTCTGTTATCCATTGTCATTCCATGAAATATCTGAAGACAGCTGTCATATCCCCACTGAGTCCTCCATTCTTCAGCCTAAATGGCCCCTGTTTCTTCAATCCTCAAATGAATTTTGGTCTGAATAAATACATAGAGACTCCATACTTCCATATATGCAGCTGTCGAAATGTTTGATAACTTCATAGGGGTATAGAATAGCTATTATTACCCTGGCTATGATTTGCCAAGGAGTCAAACTGCTCTCACCCAAAGAGGACCATATATCTATTGGCAGACAGGGCATTCATCCTACCTGCTTATACAGAATAATCTCACGGGGCCTTATGCCCAAACTCTGCTGTCACCCTGAGCCACTGTGGCGAGTAATACTACATAACCTCAAATTCTCATTTCCAAAAATGGGTAGCCATACAGAGAAGTAACATGAAAAAAGTAGAATGACAGGAAAACTTACCTGGTTATGGTATACAAGATGGATTGGAGAGATTGAAAGCAGGGTTAAAAGATTACTATGGTACACAAATTATGAGCTGATAAGGTATTCAACTAAATTAGTGACAGTAAAAAAGGAAATTAAAAAATGAACTACAAAGGAAGATTGGATGACTCTTGTTGACTGATTAGAAAGTGGGGAAGAGGGGAGAGAGGAAGGAATGAAAAAAAATGATTCAGAAATTTGAGGCTAAGTGACCAGAAACCTAATAGTGCCTTTGACAGAGGTAGTTATCACAAATGGAAGACATTTTGAAAGAGAAAATATTTTCCTAGCTGCCTAAAAACATAACCAGATGTCCCCTATCCTAAAAGTTCACTTAAACCTGCAATCACCTAAAATTGTCATCTTGTATATTCCCCATCCTTTTCACAGTCAAGTTTTTAGAAAAGTTTTCCTCCACTTCCTTCCTCTTGTTCATTTCTCAATCCATTGTAATATGGCTTCTGACATAACTACTAAACTAAAATTATTCTCCCCAGCCTTTTCAGCATGGGTGGCCCAGGCGATAGCGCATGGGCCTAGAGTCAGCAAGACTTGACTTTGCATCTAGCTTTTGACACTTATTAGATGTGTGACCTGTGCAAAATCACTTACCCTCTGTTTGCCTCAGTTTCCTTATCTGTAAAGTGGAGATAATGAAGCACTTTCCTCCCAGGGTTATTGCAGGCATCAAATGAGATGATAATTGAAGGTATTTAGCAGTGTCTAGCACATAGTAAGTGCTATATAAATGTTAAATATCATTATTTTGTCAGTAATTTCTGAATTTGATAATTTATTTCCTATCTTTCTTGACCTTTCCAAAATATTTGATATTGTTAAGTATTCCTTCTTCCGAGTTACCCTCTTTCCACTGTGCTTTTCCAATACTTTTCTCTCCCAGTTTTCCTCCTATATGTTTGGACAGTATTTTTCACTTTCTTCTGTGGGATCATCATTCATGCCACATCCCCTAAGTATAGGGCTCCCCTAGGTTTTTTCCTTTCTACTTTCTTTCTCTTGATGATCTCATCAACTCCCATTGAATAAACAATTATCTCTAGGTGGATGCCTCCCACATAGTCTTGTCTCTCCTGACCTCCAAGTCCATAATAAGAAAGTGCCTGCTACACATCTTCTCTTGGATGTTCTTAGGCATCTTAAATTGGATATGTCTGAAATAAATTTATCTTCCTTCAAAACCTCCCCTTCTTCCTAAATTCTGGGTTTCTACTAAAGACACTCCCATTCTTTCAGTCTTGCAGATTCAGAGGTTCAGACATCATTGACACTTCACTCTCCCTCATGTCCATATCCCATTTTTATTATGCTCAATTCTAGGTTAATGCAAGACATCCAAGCAAAAATGCCCAGCAGAAGATGGGAAATGAGAGCAAGTTTGTGAATAGAAGTTGGCTTGATTAAGTTTAGAAATCATCTTTCGTAGAGGTTAGGGTTAATGTCTGGGTAGTTAGGTGGCACAGTGGATTAAGTGCCGGGCCTGGAGTCAGGAAGACTTGAGTTCAAATCCAGCCTCAGACACTTACTAGTTGTGGTACCCTGGTCAAGTCACTTAACTCTGTTTGCCTCACTTTTCTCATCTGTAAAATGAGATGGAGAAGGAAATAGCAAAACACTCCAGTATCTCTGCCAAGAAAACCTCAAAAAGGGGTCACAAAGATTCGGACATGACTGAAACAATTAAACAACAAGGGTTAATGTCTGAATGTTGATAGGATCTCCTAGGAAGAGGGTAAAAGGAGGGAAGAGCAGACAGCCAGAGGTAGAGTCTTGGGGGACTTCAACATGTAAGGGGTGGAAAGATTCTTGGCAAATAAAGGTCAAAGGCTGCATATTCTTAGAAGTTTAGTAAAACTGGATTTACTTTTTTCAGCACCTCACTCAGCATAGAGGGAACTAGATTATTTTGAGGTGAGACTGTAACATTAGAAGGCCCTGCTCTTCATACAGACATTTTACAACTCCAACTGTCTGTTCCATCTGTCACAAAAGTGGGTGGAACATACTGTACCATCTCTGGAATCTGAGGGCAGCCGTATAAAATGTATTTGTGGCAAATGACAGTTTCTAGCACAGCAGAACCAGATGAAAAATTGCTTCAGAGAGGGGATGAGGTTTTTGTGGGTTCAAGGCAAGGGATGAAATTATTAAGACCACCTCTGATCCATTACATTTAAAAAGTTCACACCTTCTCTCCCTCCTTCCCATCATAAGTTACCACTGGAAGTTTTGGGCCTTTACCTTAATACAGATGACTTATCACAAAATAAATATCTATATTCCATTGGGAGTAGAATTTAGAATATATTATTTTATAAAAAATAACAAGTAAAAGTTTGCTTCATCACCCTCTCTTTTACCTTATGTTATTTCCCTGTGTCCCCCTATGATATAATAGAAAGAACAGTAACTCTGAAGTTAGAGGATCTATGTTCAAATCCTGCCTCTGACACAATAACTTTTTTTTTTTTTTACTTTGGTCAAGTCACTTAACCTTCCTGGTCCTCAGTTTTCTGGATTAGACAAGATGGTTTTGGAAGTTCCGCCCAACTCTAGATGTATGATTTTATTATTCAGTCTGCTGTAACTAACTATATGATTATCCATAAATTCATAATTTTTATATTTAGAAGAGATCATACTCAGAATTTCAAAGTTAGAAGACACTTCACTGGTCATCAAGTCCAAACTGTATTCCCCCAAGAAGTCCCTCTGAATTATACTCAACAATCACTCATACAGACTTTGCTTAAAGATCTATATTGAAGGAAATCAAAAAGAAAACCCATTTTTCTTTAGGATTACTCTAAGGATTATGGTGGTGTTACTTACCCATTTGCAACTTTTATTCATTGATCCCTCTTATTAACTCTGGGGCCAAGTGGAACAAGTCCAATCCTTCTTCCATACAAGTCCTTCAAATACTTGAAGACCACCATGTGCCTTCTAAGTCTTCTCTTTTTATAGGCTAAACATCCCCAGTCTCAGCCACTGATCCTCATGTAGCAAAATCTTGAGGCCTTTCATCATCCTAGTTGTCCTTGTTCAACCTTCATGTTACCAATACAAAAATTGGAGCTGAGATAAAGCCATTATAATCCAATAGCAATGGTTTCAGTGTGATGAACCTAGAAGTCTTTTTTTTTCACATCTACATGTTTGTAATATGCAGGAATATTTTGTATGCATTAGTTCTAGGGGGTGAAGGGCTTGTCCCTAGAAGGGGTAAAAGTCATCCAGAATTTCTATGGTACAGATCATTGAGGGTAAAGGTTTTAAAAAGAAAGGAAGTATGTTGGGCGGGGGGACCAGTATCCATCACTGTAAGCAGACTGGCTAACAGTTTCCTAGCAGATATGTCCTCTTATTCTTCCACATGATTTGTGGCTGTTACAAACAGTGGAATTGCTTTAAAAGTCATGTAAACCAGGTGTGTGTGTGTGTGTGTGTGGGTGGGTGGGTGTGTATTTGACTGGGATTTCTAAATTCATAAGTATAGGGATTTCTTAGTGTAGAAATTTTCTTACGTGCAAATTGGAAAGCTACACTTAAATTATAGTCTTAAAGAGTAAACTCGGAACATCAAGAGTTTGAATGAAATTCTTGGGGTCTGGCTTATGTCAGAGGCAGGTTAGAAATACAAAGGTTCCTAAGCCCAAGGCTGGTCCTGGATCTATTATATCTTACTATGTGTTATATTATATATACATATATATATTAACAAACATATACATATATTCACATGCATACATATTTGGGGAAAAACAAGTATTTTTTTCTGAAATAAATAATTTTCTTACCATGCTTGTTTTCTATTTCTGATCTTCCAGGGTTTCTTAAAGTTAGTTTAGTTTTTCTCAAATTTGTCCATCCTGGGTTTTAATAACATTTCTCCTATGGCCATTTTATTTCAGAAAAGGAATAAACTAGAAACATTGACCCACTTTTAAGTTAACTTTGCTTTTTATTTTTCCCTGAAAACTAAATTAAGATGTTTGGGATATGGATTTAAAAAAAAAATCAAACAGGAATGTGGTGTGTCCGTGAACAGTAACTTCTGTTTGGAAATTGGCATTTTTTCCCTCTGAATCACATTTGTGCAGCTGAATTTAGCAGCACTTTACTAGAAGCAGTGCCAATTTAACATTATACTTTTAATTAAAACACACACACACATACACACACACGCACGCACATACACGCACATATACACCATGAACTGATTTTTAAAATCCATGTGATTTCTAAAAATGGTACTGGAGCAAAGTGGCTGGAAGTTTCTGGCCTTTTTTTTTCTCTATTCACAAGTAAGATGTACTCTCAGGCAGGGTGAGGAACCTGTGGCCTCCAGGCCACGTGTGACCCTCTAGGTCCTCAAGTGAGGCCCTCTGACTAAATCCAAACTTCACAGAGCAAATTCCCTTAATAAAAGGATTTGTTCTGTAAAACTTGGACTCAGTCAAAAGACTGCACCCAAGGACTTAGAAGGGCACATGTGGCCTCGAGGCCACAGGTTACCCACCCCTGATCTAAGGCCTCTTCAATCATTCCCCTCACACAGTCTCTGGACTTTAGAGAAACTACCACTTTTCAAATTTGAGTTTCTATTTATCTGGTGGCAAAAGGTGGCTTTAAGGAAAGAAATCAACACAATTTTAAACCAAACAGAAACCCATGCATTTTGTGAAAATGAATCTAAAAAAAATCTGATCAAATCTGCTTTTAAATGAATATCGTTTTTAAAAATTAAGGGAAAAGTTTTGCCAAATCAAAACCATTTTTTAAATTGTTTAGAACCATGCCAAGTCGAAAGCACTGCCAAATTCACCCATTCCTGTCAGCAATTGTATTTCAAACAACCTGTTTTTAGATATATATTTAAAGTGTTCCAATTGTCCTTAAAATGGGACTCTAGGGATTAATGGATGATTGACAGTTCTTGGGTACACTAGAAAGGGTAGGCTTCACCTCATGTCTCATTATGCAGCCAAGGCATACCACCAGCCCGCAAAACCACGTCCTCAATCTGCCATGGTGGAGTCTCATTGCTCAGTTTTAAAATGTTAGAAACTGGCTGCTTGCTGAAATCTAGGACTGGTTATATCTTTAAATGTTGCTCCTTTTGCCTAAGGCCTGAGAGTAGAAGAGTGAGTCAGTATGTATATAGGTACAAGAAAGGCCTTTCTAGGGCCTTCAATTCATGTTTGAGAATGTATTATGTATGTGTGTGTGTGTATGTCCCTTTATGAGTGTGTAGGCACCTTCCAGGGGATTTGGGGGAGAGGGGAAAGAGATGTTGCAATACATTCTCCTATAGAGAAGATTGCCTGTCAATTTGGTTTCTTGCAGCCAAACTGGCCTCTCCATCTGATCCTCTGCCAGCCTGTGCAGCTATCTATGTTGAAGCAGGTTTAGGCTTCTCGTCTTAGATCTCAGAGGAAGAGAGGGCACCACATCCAGATGTCCTTCCAGCTCGCCTCAAGATGGCAGAACTGGAGTTTCCACCCAAAGAAGTTATAATCACCAAGAGACAGAGGGGCCTAGAATGAAACAGAATGAATGTTCATACAACAAAAGCTGCTGGGAGAAACTAGGAAAATAACCAATAAACAAATATATTTGGCCAAGGGGTTGTACGTAATGATAGAAAAAAAATGGTGCTGCTAAAATACAGTAGGAAGCTGTTTAGGAGGAAACAGTTGCCAAATGGGAAACAGCGTCCAAGACGCTCGTACTTTATTTCTTTCTAAACCCAGAATGCTGAGATGGCCACCCACAAATGCGTCCCATTTTCAAGAGCTCTTCTGAAATTACAATGCATAAATAGCAAGATGCTTTGACCCCTAAACCTTTCTTCTTCCTCCCACCCCCACCCCACCCCATCCAAGTGAATTGATTGGCTTCTATTTCTTCTTTACTGAAAAGTCAAAATCTTCCAAAATCAGGTCATAGCAAGAGCTACTCTTTTGGAAAAGTGAGCCATGTTTATTGTTTATGGAGTGGAATCTCACTAGACAAAAGAGATATAAACCAAGTCTTTACCTAGCGACTCCAAAAGCTTGTCTCCCACAGTGAGTTTTGGCCCAAGGCACTTTAAAATTAACCGACTGGGTCAAGGGAAAGCTATGTTTATAGCCTGCAATGGCTAAAAGTGGTCATAAATATGTTGGTGATAGTGTAATAAACTTCCACTCAAAGCCACCAGGCCAAGTAGGTAGATTGTGAAAGGCACCAACATACTCTGGCCTTGAATTCTCAAGAAAATAAAACAGAGATACTCTGACTTTATATAACCACTCCTGATGCATATAAATTAAGTGTAAGGAATTCATTTTGTGGTCTTTTAAGTCCAAATTAAATGACTTGAAGATTCAAGCTTTGGACAGTGCTTTACTTTTAGTCTAAAAAAAATCATAAACATCCATGGTTAGTTTCTTTAGCTATTAAAAGCAATGGCTTCCCAGAGCCTTGCACATAGTAAATGAACAGAGGATTGAATGAGATACAGGTTCTACATTTGTAACATATGGAAGGTCAGTCAATGCCCAAGATAGTATAAAGTTGTCTCCATGTTGCTTTGTACAGGAAACAGATAATGGAATTACAAAAGACAAATAAATACACATAGAGGGATACATTTCTGACAGCACAATGTTGATTTTCAACCAAGGCAGAAAGGGGTGATAAAAAGACGATTCTCTTGAAAATGAGGGGTTCTCGTTCTGGCTCTATTGCTCACTAATTGTGTGACCTTAGACAAAAAATTTTATTTCTCAAAGTCTTTGGTTTCTTCATCTGCAAAACGGCAGGGTTGGATTAGATGAATCCTAACGATTCTTGTAATATTAAAATTTTTGTGATTTTGTGATTAAATTCCAAAGTTAAAAAATGTTGCTGTAGGTGGGAAGGTAATAATTGAACAATTGAATAATAGTTTGAGATGGTAAAAAAGATATCCCAAAACTATGAACCATCTCTGTTTTAAGGCATATATGGCTATATCTGGCATATGATAGGTACTATATAAATGCTTATTCTCTTCCCATTTCTTTCCCCTTGTTGAGGCATCTTTATAATAACTTATTTTAATAAGTTGTTAACCCTTACAAACATAAACTGGATTAAAAAACAGACATTGAAACAGAATATAACAATTTGGGAAGTTTAGTTTATATAAATCAATGGTCATAACAGGACCAAAAGAGTTGGGAAGTTTCTTTATCCAATATGCTTGTCAAATAGAGAAACACAACAGCCAAAGACAATATTGATTTATAATATAAATTCATTTAAAAAACTTACAGAGAAGGATGGTGGAATACTTTAAGAAATTCTATTTGCCTCACAAGACAATGAGAAATAGCCAAATAAAAGCCAAGTATACAGAAAGCTTGGTAACAGGTCCAATAAAGCAAAGGCATCCTAGGGGTCTTTGAAGATGAAATCATAAGGCAGAAAATAACTAGATGAAAAAACAGAATATATATATACACATACACATATATACATATATGTGTATGTGTATATATGTATATATATAAAGATTGATATGATAAACTTTTTTCCATTAATAATGTTACAGTCATTACATTTGAACATTAGTATCACAATTCACAGTGTATTATCTGAGGACCAAAAATGGTATTAAAGGAAACAAAAATAGGAAGAGTAGCTGGACTAGTCTAAACATATACAGAGAAGATCTAGTGTATAGCTGACACAATTTAAAGGTACCAAATGATTGATTTTCTAGATATTTGAAAGAAGGAAAGATCATACTATCTGCACAGTAACTAGAATATAGGAAAGCCTTAATGTTCTCATTCTCTCTCTCTCTCTCTCTCTCTCTCTCTCTCTCTCTCTCTCCCTTTCTTTCCTTCTTTCCCTCCTTTATATTTAGTTACCTTACATGCATTTGCATTTGTCATGAATATACCTGAGTATGTCCCTGTTGTGTCTCCCATTCAAATCGTTTCATTTATTTCATTTATATTCCCAGTGCCTAGCATAATACCTGGCACATAGTAGGCACTTGATTGATTAAATTTGAGTTTTCATGTTCCATCATCAACTCAAACCCAACACATCAAAAATCTTCCTTTCTAATTGTCAGTACTTGTACTATTTTCCCAGGCTTTCTAGGCAAGACATTTGGAATCCTCTTTGACTATTCCCTCTCCTTCAACACCTATATTCAGTTTGTCCAAATCATGCTATTTTTTTCTTTCAAAATAAATCATAGTTTGGATTTTTCCAATACATTAAAATAATTAAAGATTCCTTAAATGATACATGAACACAATAACCTTATTGAATGACTTTCTGATCATAAACAATAAGCAAGGTATAAACCAAAGAGATGGTCCCACATTCGCAAATGTCTCCTCTCCCAAAACTGTCTTTTATTTATATTGTATATATTCTGTATATAGTTGCATATGCACATGACATCTGTCTCTCCAGTTAGAATATAAACTTCCTGAGGACAGAGTGTTTTGCATTTGCCTTTGTATCTCCCACTATTTAACAGTGTCTGAAACATGCAAGTCATTTAATAAATGCTCTTTAATTGATCGATTAGACTCATTGACGCCAGTCACAAACCACAGCATTAGATCATCCAATCTTGGCCAAAGGGAGCCCCATCCTACTCCTACTGTATATCACCATCACCTTTCAAAAGCAGGTGAGGGAGACCGGAAGTATTGTCTGGATTCTCAGCCAGGTGTGCCCCAGCTGTGCCTCAGCTGCCCACTTTATTAGGTCAGAGGCTAGGAGGATATTTCAGGATCAGCCGCTCTACCCTTGCACTTCTCTCAATTTAAGCCCTGCTTGCTTGCTTGCTTCCTTCCTTCTTTGTCTCTTTTTTTCTCTCCCTCCCTTACCCTTTCTTTTGTATCGAACTGGAGTACTATATACCTCCAGATGCCTTACTTTATTGAGGGCAGAAACTGGACTCTCCCAGTTACTCACTCCACTTTCTTTTTGTAGCTCTGCCTCCTTTCAACTTCACAGAACAACACATTCCTGCACTGCCTACCCTGGTGTTCCCTTACCCTCTCCTCCTCATTTGTGCCTCCTTTTATGTATTGTCTCCCTCTAGATTTTAAGTTCTTTGAGGACAGGAACTGTCTTTCTTTCTGTTAATTGTAACCCCAGCACTAAGTACAATGCTTGAAATATAGTGAGTGCCTAATAAATGTGTATTGGATTATAAAAACAAAAACAAATAATAATTAAGCACATTCAACCCAACAACTTCAAATGAAAATGTACATAATATTCTGTTGTAGTAATCTGTTCCTTCGTAATGGGTGAGGGGAAGAACATATGCATATGTTTCATTATCTTTTCTTTAAGAGCTTCACTGACTGTTCATTTCCTCAGTCTGGCTTCCTTTTAGTGATCTTTACATTTACGTTGTTGTAGTCATTATGTATATTATTCTCTTGTCAAGATTATTTCATTCCATTAATACAAATCTCGTGTTTCTCTGAATTTTTCATGTCATTTCTTTGTGTACAGTAATTTACATTATATTCGTATACCATAATTTCATTTGTCCATTCCTCAATCCATACATACCCAGTTTTAATAATAATAATTTATTTTTCTACAATTACATATGAAGCAATTTTTTTACCATTTGGATTTTTTTTCAAGCTTTGAGTTCCAAGATGTGGTATACATATATAATGGAATATCATTGTGCTATAAGAAATGATGAGCAAGAAGATTTCAGAAAAACCTGAAAAGATTTACATGAACTGATGATGAGTGAAGTGAGCAAAACAAAAGAACGTTGTAACATAGCAGCAGCAACATTGTGCAATGACCAACTTTGATATACTTGGCTCTTCTCAGCAACATGATGATCAAGACAATTTAAAAAGACATGATAGAAAATGCTATCCACATCCAGAAAAAGAAGTATGGAGTCTGAATGCAGATAGAAACATACTATTTTCTCTTTTCCCTTTCTTGTGGTTTTCCTCTTTTGTTCTGATTCTTTTACAAGATGACTAATGTGGAAATATGTTTAATATGATTGTATGTATATGTCTTATATCAGATTGCTTGCCATGTTGAGGAGGGAGGAGTGAAGGGAAGGAAGGAGAAAAAATTTAGAACTCATAATCTTATAAAAGTGAATGTTGAAAACTATCTTTAAATGTAATTGGGAAAAAATACTGTTAAGTGGAAAAAATAAAGTTTTGAGTTTCAGATTCTGCCTCTCCCTCCCTCCCCTCCTCTCTTGCTGAGATGGTAAGCAGATATAGATTATACATGTGTAATCATGTAAAACATTTCCATATTAGTCATTTTTTACAAGAAGACTTGAATAAAACAAAATTAAAGAAAATAGTGAAAAATATGCTTCAGCCTGTACTCAGACAATATCAGTTCCATCTCTGGAGGTGGATAGTATAATTCATCATTAGTTTTTTGGGATTGTCTTGAATAATTGTCTTGTTGAAAATAGCTAAGTCATTCACAGTTTTTACTGTACAATATCACCACTACTATGTACAAAGTTCTCCTGGTTCTGCTCACTTAACTTTGCATCAGTTCATGTAAGTCCAGGTTTTTCTGAATCATTCTCTTTGCCATTTTGTATAACACAATAATATTCCATCACAATAATATACCACAGCTTGTTTAGTCATTCCCCAAATGATGGGCATCTCTTCAATTTCCAGTTCTTAGCCACCACAAAAAGAGCTGCTATAAATATTTTTGTACAAATAGGTCCTTTTCCCTTTTTTATGTCTTTCACACCCACCTTATTTTTAATACTTTGCTGCCATAAAGAAAACTGTTTTGAATATTTCTGGTATTTTTGGACCTTTGTTTCTGTCTCTGACTTCCTCAGGAAACATGCCCAGAATATATTAAAGGGTATGTGCAAACATCATAGATGGTTTAGACACTTTTCTAGAATAATTCTAAATTGATTAAAAAAATCTTAAACAAGCATTCATAATAAAGTATTTATTACGTGCTTGGCACTGGGGGTATGAAGAAAAGTAAAAACACAGCTTTACCCTCAAGGAATTCACATTACATTTGAAGAGATAAATGTTTAAAAAAAAAAACCATGTACACATAGGATGCATACATTGGAAACTGGATGTAATCCTAGGGGGAAGGCACTAGTTGTATGAGTAGGGGAGATGAAGGCAAAGTGAAAAAGGCCCTTTAAAATCCCATCAAAATGTATGAGTGTAATTATCTCTTTAGTATAAGTAGATAGAGTACTAGACCTAGAGTCAGGAAAACATGAGTTCAAATCCTACTTGAGATATTTATTTGCTGTGTTTCTGTTCTGGCCAGAAACCCTGAGGGTCTTCTCCTCCCAGATTGATTTTTCTTTTTTTGAGGAGGTCAAAGAGGCCGTTTTTTGCCTCATTTCTTACCTAGCCTTAATCACTGAATTGGTGTTGCTTCAGACAAACTGAGACCTGGGAAAGACCTTAGCTTAAAAAGGACACGGTCTCCCACTGCACCCGGAGCCGTCTGCAGCGGTCCTGGTCCACGTCTTGCCTTCACACTCCGATGCCTCCAGAGGAGAGAGTGAGGCTGCTGACTTTGCGCAGTCCTACCTCACTGAAATCCAATTCCCCTGTAAGTCAAGACATCATCTTCCTGATGTCATTGGTCTTCTTTGAGAATGAAGGACAAACAACATCAGCTGTGACCCTAAACAAGTCAGGTAACTTGCCTGCCTCAGCTTCCTCATCTATAAAATGGGTATAATAATAGCACCTATCTCCCAAGGTTGTTGGGAGGCTCAAATGAGCTAATATTGGAAAAGGGCTTTGCAAAATTTAAAATATTATGTAAATGGTATTTTCTACACATAACCATTCTAACACTGTTCTTATTTTTTTGTCATTTTAGCCAATTTTCATGATATGAGGTGAAATGTCAGTTCAGCCTACCTTTCCAGACTTATTTTACATTATTCTCCTTCACAGAATTTGCATTCCAGTCAAAGTGACCATCTTCTTTCCTGAACTCAGTGATTTATTTCAAGTTTCTATGCCTATGTGACCTGCTCTTATAGCTGGAATGCCCTCTCTCTCCATTTCTGTCATTTACAATCCCTGGCTAACTTCAAGAATCAGTTCATACATGATATTAATGCTCTCTCTCTCTTCTTAAATAATTGCGTATGCACTTACTTGTCTAATTTCCTAAGTAGATTATGAAGTACTTGAGGGCAGGAATCTTTTTTTTTTTTAAACTTTATCTTTGTAACAAGTATTATAACAATGAATCAATCAACAAGCGTTTACAAAGCATTATTAAGCACCTACTATGTGCCAGGCCCTGTGAATACATGTTTGAAGTACATGTTTGAAGACTCTTCATTTAAGTTCAGTCAGATTGAGGCTTCCAGAAACCTAAACCAGTGAATTTCAAACTCAAACCCTAGCAGGCGTTACCCCCAGCTGGAGAGACTTCCAAGTATCGGCCTGGCAATATATGTCTGCTATCCAAGGACCAGCCTACCAAAAGTTTGAGAGGCTATTCGCTAGGTGGGCTGTAGGATAATTAATTTTTAGTCACAGAGACCTCTGAGGGCTACCAGCCAAGGAGTTGTGACCTGCATCTGTGAAGGGAATACTTTCACATAGCTCTGAAGTTTTTTGAAGAAGAATTCATATTGTAAACAGAGTAGCAAAAGAAGACCTGACTTTTATACAGAGCTTCTAAGTTTGCACAGCCTATTAACACATTTTCTCACTTGGGCCTTATAACAATCTTGTGAGGTAGGCATTAGAAGCATTGTTATACCCATTCTACAGATGAAAAAAATTAAGATTCAGAAAGATCTCATGCCATCTGCATAGTCACATAGCTTAAAAATGCCAAATGCAGGTTTTGAACAAAAGTCTTTTTTGAGTTCTAGATCGTTACTTTTTTTTATTGCATTTACCTGCCTCTTTCGTCATGTAAGAAGGTAGGTATTCATGTATGCATATATGCACACACATTTATCATGTGTGTATAGATGTGTGTCCATTTATATAGTACTTTATAGAGTACAAAATGCTTTACACAAATTATTCCATTTCATCCCAACAAGAGCCTAGTGAGTTAGATGTTATTATTTTGATTTTATAGATAAGGAAACTGAGGCTTAACGAGGGTAAGTGATTTACCTAGAGTCACAAAGCTAGTTAGTGGGATTTGAATCCATTTCTTCCAGACTCTAAATCCACAGGTCAACCTTCTGATGCAGTGCATAGGGCACTGGGTCTGGAATACAGAAGACTGGAGTTCAAATCCAGCCTCAGATACTTAACTAGCTGTATGATCTTAGGCAAGTCACTCAACCCCTGTGTGACTCAGCTTCTCCAATTTTAAAATGGGGATAATAATAGCTCTTATCTCCCAGGGTTGTTGAGAGTATCAAATGAAATAATATTTGTAAACTGCTTAGCACAATGCCTGACACATAATAGGTGTTTAAAAATGCTCATTTCTTTCTCCCTCTTTTCCTTCCTTCCCCCTAACTTCATATGCATATGTATAGATAGATGGGTATGTATATATGCGTGTATGCATATATGTATGTATACACATGTATACACACATTCATACGTATGCAGAGATCAGAGTTAATAACCCAATTGGTTAGATAAAATTTACAATAGTGATTAGTGCCCCTAATTTCTATTGGTGCTTTAGAATAGCTCCTTCATAACTTCATAACTGCTGATCTGGTACCACTGGTTTTTGCCATCTTATCTCCTCATTGTGCTAAAATGTCTAAAATCCTGGAGTACAAAAGAATAACCAAGTTCGTTTTTCTATTTTGTTTGTTTTGATTTGTTCATGGGTGAATAGGGGGTGAGGATTGTGACCTCAGTAAGAGATAAGTATAGAAATGGCGAGACTTCTCCTAACACAGGATTGCCAACTGAACTATAACTTCAATCAACATGTATCTGAGAACTTATTATCTGCCAGTCAAAAATGAAAGACACTAGTCTTCCCTCAAGAAAATCACATTACACTGGCAGGGACAATGTGTCCATTGATAAATATAACATTTTATGCAAAAATACTAAGTAATTAGGGAGGCCACTAGCTATGGTGGGAATCAAAAAAGGCTTCATCTTTTTCTATATGCTATATTATAGAAATGCTTGTTTTATTCCACAAATTAAAAATAAAATAAAACACAAAAAAAGGCCTTGTGTTAGAGGAATTGTTTGAGTTGAACTTTAAAGGAAACTAGGAATTCTAAGAGGTAAAGGTGAGGAAGAAGTATGTACCAGGCATAGGGAATGATTGATGTGAGGACACAGAGACAGTAGCAGGAATCTGTGTGTTAGAGATGGTAAGAAGTCTGGAATGCAGTGTGTAAGGGGGGAATAATATATAACGAGCCCAGAAACTCAAGTTGGAGCCAGGTTCTGGAGTGCTTGAAATGCCAAACAGAGGAATTTGTATCTTATCCCCAAGGAAGTAGGGAGTCAGTGAAGTTTATTGAATATGGGAATGAGACTGTCAGAACTGGGCTTTAGGACTAGGACTTTGGCAACAGTGTGGAGAATGAATTAGAGATGGAAGAGACTTGAGGTAAGTAGGCCAATTAGGAAACCATTGTAATAAACCAAGCAAGGGATGATGAGTGCATGAAATTAGGTAGTGATTGTGCCAACAAAGAGAAAATGGTGGATCCAATGGTCATCTCTAGGTAGATGACCCCCCATGTCTAATTACCCAGCCTTAGTCTCTCTCTCTTGAGCTCTACTCAGTCATATATCAACAACTGCCCACTGGGAGTTTCAAGCTCAATGTCTCATAGATACTCTATATTCAACAGATTCAAAATAGAACTTACTATCTTTCTTTCCCAAATTACCTCTCTTCTGAAATTCCCTTCTTCTACCAAGAGCATCATTCTTCCATTTACCCAATTTTGTGACTTCAGTATCATCCTTGAATGTTCACTCATTTTCTTCTTAACTGGACTGTTGCAAGAGCCTCCTTACTGGGCTTCCTGACTCAAGTTTCTCCAAAATTTAAATCTATTTTCTAGTCAACTATCCCACATTTCTAAAGCACAGGTCTGACTATGATTTCATCCTATGTATTAAAATCCAGTGGTTCCCTATTACCTCTAGAATCAAATATAAACATCTCCATTTGGCATTTTAAACTTCTTAATAACCAATCCTACTTTTATAGTCTCTTATACATTATTTCCTACATGTATTCTTAGGATCAGCCATATTGGCCCTCATACGTACACACTCTGACATTTCACCTACCTTTTCTGTATCTGTACTAACCACTGGAAGATCTGATCACCTTCAAGACTCAGCTCATGAGGCCATCCCGATCATTTCAGCTGCTAGTGACCGCCCTCTCCAAACTACCAAATTCTTTTATTTTCATTTTGTATATATTCATCATATGCTTATGTAGGGAGATAGTTGGGCTTTGACTTTCTGATAATAATAATAATAGCATATATATATTCTATACACATATACATACATACACTTTGTGTGCTGTGCTAAGTAATTTACAAATATCTCATTTGATTCTCACAACTCTGGGAGGTAGGAACTATTCTTTTTTGTCCACTTAATAGGATTTTAATTTTTTCAATTACATATAAAGATAGTTTTCAACACTCATTTTTTTATAAGATTTTGAGTTCCAAATTTTTTTCCTCCCTTTCTTCCTCCCATCACTCTCCCCAAGACAGCATGCAATCTGATATAGGCTATACATGTACAACCATATTAAACATATTTCTACATTAGTCATATTGTGAAAGAAGAATCAGAACAAAAAGGAAAGACCATGAGAAAGAAGAACAATAACAACAAAAGAAAAAAAAAGTATGTTTCAATCTGCATTCAGACTCCACAGTTCTTTATCTGGATATGGATAGCATTTTCCATCATGACTCTTTTAAAATTTCTTAGATCATTGTGTTGCTGAGAAGAGCTAAGTCTATCAAATTTGGTCATTGCACAATGCTGCTTTCACTGTGTATGATGTTCTCCTGGTTCTTCTTACTTCACTCAGCACCAATTCATGTAAGTCTTTCCAGGTTTTCCTGAAGTCTACCTGTTCATCATTTCTTATACCACAATAATACTCCATTACATTCATATATCACAACTTGTTCAGCCATTTCCCAATTTATGGGCATCCCTTCAATTTCCCATTCTTTGCTGTTATAAAAAGAGCTGGTATAAATATTCTTGTACATGTGAGTCCTTTTCCCTTTTTTATGATCTCTTTGGGATACAGACCTACTAGTGGTGGTAGGAACTGTTCTTATCCCCACATTGCAGTTGAAAAAACTGAGGCAAATAGACCATGGGCACAACTTGCCCAAGGACACGCAGCTAGTAAGTTTCTGAGATTGGATTTGAATTCAGGTTTTCCTGACTCCGGGCTCCCCTTCCCCCCCACCAATAATCATAAAAATTAAAGGATGATGACAGAGGCAATAAAGTGTTAATATGCTAACATGGCATTAAGTCAACTGTGAAAATGCCTCTCTGTTCTGTGTCCCCTTACTAAGTGGGAAGACTTTTCTCATAGTGAATTGTAAGGCAAGGTTGGGATTGGTTGGCTGAAAATTGGCAATAGTCCTGGAGGCCTTCAAATAGCTACACCTCCCATCCTTTTGGGTCAGATAGTACAGTCTCCATTTGGCAGCAGTTCATTAGGTTGAGCCAATGCAGGCTTAAAAGAGTCTGTGAATTTTTGTCCCTGAACCTATACCAGAAGGCAGCAGGGCAGGAAGTGGAGTTTGTGTGGCATTTAGCAGCCAAGCTACTATCCTGGCAGGATATACCATATTTATCAGTTTGAGAGTTTATCAGTTTAGTAGTTAACCAGTTTAAGTGAGTCCAAGCAGGGAGTTTATATATACATTCTGCAATCAGTCATAGACACAGAGAGGTAGGGACTTGATGAAGGAAACAGTTTCAAGGTGTTTGATCTCTGGTAAGAGAGAAAAGAGTAGACTGTGACTTCAACGAAGAGCTAGAAAACTTGGGAGTACTGTTGAGCAACCAATACAAGATACCGTGCCCTTGGGAAAGCAGTATGAGGATTCCATAAAGAAAAAAAGAAAAACGCTACAGTCCCAAAGGTGTGTTCCCTACGTCTGCACCTCATGACCATCGTTCCAAATTTGTGCCCGGTCTTTTCATAGATGCTATGGAAGAGGATCCCCTATATTTATGGGGGGAAATGCTTTATAGCTACTACTCTTACTACGCATTTTAGTAAATGACTTGTTTGGGCTAATTGCAAATATTGGATGACAGTTCTCATGACTCTAAGGTTGACCCCCTTCTCCACTAACTCATGCTATTTGAGACAAAGTCTTTATCATATTACTTGGGAACATTGGATTGTTACCCCATCAGAGGACCAACCAGAAAAATAGTAGACAAGTGAACTGGAACAGATATCCCTTTGCCATTTTTTGGCCATTCAATGATCAGAGGCCACAGCATCACTTATTTTTTTGGCATGTCAGGGGTTGGGGCAAGGATATGCTGTTGTCATAACAACCATGACCAGACCTGACTTTCTGGGGTCTCCTTTCTTCTGACATCTCCTTTCTTCTGACAAGTTCGAAGCTCATGTGCTCTCTTCCCTTGTCTCCCTTCATCACTGCACCATGTCTTACTGTTTACATGGTACATCCTGATTGGCTTCTTTGGAATCCTCCAAAGTGCTGGGTGGCCAAACATTGCATTGGGAAAGCTACTTCAATCAGACAAAGGACAGAGATAATGTTGGAACCCACAAGCAGCCTGCTTGCTGCATTCCTAATATTAATGGCTGCTGGATGTCAGGGAACAGCATGATAAAACACTGAAAGTCGAGACTCCTTAATTCCTGGGGCCCCGCCTTGCCATGGAAGCCCCCCAGTGTGGCTATGTTTGTACACCCACACATATGAGTTATAAGCAGGTTCCCTTTTTATTAAGCAGGCGGCATTTTTCATGCTGGGGCAGCACCTATCTATCTTCTTTCTGGCAAAGCTGTCTGCTTTTCAGTCAGCCTCTGACTCAAGATCAATGAGAGAAAGCTTTTTGAAGGTGCTCTTAGGTCCTGCGGCAAGGGAGATGATCAGAAAGCTGCCATAAGCTTCAGAGCCACTTGACAAATTAGGGACTATTTTGGTGCTCTATAAACTGCTGTCACATCACTTACAAACACTAATTAGAGCTCCAGGACTTTGTGAGGGAGAGCGGCCAGTGCATTAAATATCACTTTTGCTTATTGCAATTAGTGTATACATTGACTTACACTTCATACCACAAGTCTATCAGAGATGGAAATGCATCAGGAATGATTTAAAAATTTATAAGGTAAATTTGGCTGGGCTTCCAAATAGCTTTTTTCCTGTTGACCTTTGACCCTCGTGTGTGTGTGTGTGTGTGTGTGTGTGTGTGTGTGTGTGTGTGTGTGTGTTAAATGTGCACACACAGATGTTTCCAGATCCTTTCCTTTGCCTGGACTGAATTCAATGCATGATGATGGCCAATCACCCCATGTACTTTTATTAACTTTCATCCTAAGGATCAAGTATCCATGATATAATGTCTGTGGTTTCTGTCAAGCAATTAGCCATTACAGGACCATGCAGTCCAATGCTGACAATATTTTATGCTTTCTCAGAACATTTTCAGCAATGGATCTTATTATTGATGAAGAGGCATTAAAAAATCCATTCTGTTGATTTTTGAAAAACTACTTGAAAGTTTTTTTTTTAATGGCATTGCCATTCAAGAGGAGAGAAGGGGATAGGAGGGCTGGGAGTGCAGGAAAGAAAGAGGGAAGCAACCTTCTTTTCTTTTATTCGACTAATAAGAGGATAAAGGAAGATTTGTTTTTTAAACAAAAGAACATTAAAGAATTCTCAATATCTGTAGATATAGAAAGGATTTTCTCAATTTCCTCCAATTTTTGTGTACATATGTGTATTTATATTTACATAGTGCCCATCAGAGTAGTAATTAACAATTTTTCCATTTGGAACAAAGCATAGAAAATGTGTTTCTGAGAAAGTGGCACCCTTAAATGCAAAAAGGGTTGTGGGGCAATGTGGATATGGAGATGGGCAATGCATGAGTTCTAGGCTAGGAAAGATCTCACCTGGAATCAATCATTCAATGAGCAACTATTTATTAAGTGTGTCCTATGTTCTAAGCACTGTCCTAAGTACTGGGTATACAAGGATAGAAGTGAAACAGTCCCTGTCCTCAACAAACTTACATATTTTGGGGAAGACAGCATGTAGATAAATAGGTATATAAAATGGATAAAAAAAAACAAAAAAACAAATACAAGGTGATGTAGGCAGGGGAAGGTACTAAAGCTTCATATATAGGTTAACACTTGAGTTGAGTTTTGAAAGAGACAGTGAACTCCAGCCCTTAGGGACAGGCTGGATACACCAGCTTTTTATTTTGTCTAGCTATTTTTGCTAACTAGGTGCCAATTCAGTTTTTTCCTTGCTGCTGAAGGGCTATAAGTGCTATTGGAGCCCTCTAAAAAATGCCATCCTGGAGAACAGCCCATATTGCCTGGTCCTAGTTATAACTCTGGTTCCTATAAATGGAGGAGGGGGGAGTTGTGTAAAGATATGATTTTGTGAGAAAATACCATCATTCAAATGAGAAGTCCTTCTAAGTTGGCATGCATTGTGCTATTTTAAAAATGCTACTTTTTTCCCTTGGATCAATAAATACTGCTTGAATACAAGACAATGACCATGACCACAGATAGAAAGATGTAATTCCCTCAAATAACCAGACGTTTTGAAACTCTTTAGCTGGTTATTTTCACTGAATTCAACCAATGCTTTTCAAGACAGTTTCAGGATCCATAGTTCAGACTCTGATCACCTCTTACCTGGGTTATGGCAATAGCTTCCAAACTTGTCTTTCTGCTGCCAATCTTGCACCTTTCTAATCCGTGAACCACATAGAGTTTGAACTGATATTCATCAAATTCATATCTGACCCTGGCACTCTCCTGCTCTTCAGTAGGGCCTATTCCCAATAGAAGTACAAAATTACCAGTTTGAAATTTAAAGCCCTTCAAAATATGCCCTGCCCATCCAACTATAATCTCAACTCACTCTCCGTTTCCTTCCTCTCTCTCTCTCTTTCTCCCACTCCTTCCTTCTGCCTCCTTCCTTTCCCTCCATCTCTCCTCTCTCTACCTTCTCTTCCTCCCTTTCTCTCTTCTTCCTTTCTTTCTCTTCCTCCTCTCTTTTTTCTCCTTTCTCTGTCCCTCCCTCCTCCTCTCTCTTCCTCTGTTTCTCTCCCTCTCCCTGTTTCTCTCTTCTCTCTGTGTGTGTGTCTCTCTGTCTCTGTCTCTGTCTCTCTCACATACACACACACACACACACACACACACACACACACACACACACACACACACCACTATGAACTCACATGTGACTTCATTCTCAAACTGGCCTGCTCCCAGTTCCCAATACATCATATTCCATTTCCTGAACCTGCTGTACATTTCTCTGCACTGGCTGTCTCCATGTCCTGAATGCAACTTGTCCTCATCCCAGACTCTTAGATTTCCAACTTTCTTCAAAGCACAGCTCAACAATTGCCTCTTACATGAGGATTTTCCTGATGTTCCCAGATTTTAGTGCTCTTTCACTTTTACAGTTACTGAGTACTTATTTACTTATCTGTATCTATTCAGTAGAGTATTGCCTTAAAGGTGAAGGACTGTTTCATTTTTTTTTATCTTTGCATCCCCAGCACCTCCAATTTGTCTTGCATATACAGTAAGCATTTAATAAAGTTTTATTGAAATGAATTTAAACCAGTATTTGTATACCTACATTTTTTTTAATACCAGACCTGAAATCTCATGGGTATAAAAAGCTCCCAGGGAGAACATCTTATACGAATGCTAGTAAGCAACTGCTTCGAAATTTACAGTCTTAGAGATTTGCTTAGGGAACTGAGAAGTCAAATGTCTTGCCTGTCATAACACAAACATTACGTGTCAGAGGAAAGACTTGAACACAACTCATCCTGATCCACTACACCATGCTGTCTCTCCTTTCTATACCTTAAAAGGAAGAAAACTGAATTGTTTCTTTTCGGATTGGAAAATGAATGTTACCTGATTTAATATTGCTTTTGTGAACATGGCTAGTTCTATGCTCTGAATCTTTCTATTCTCCTTACACTCCAATTGATATGAGGAAGAAAGCATGTACATGCTCAGAAAAGTCCTGAAAGACACCAATGCAAGGATGGTTTTTAAGACAGTAAGCTTCAGTTTGTCCTGATTGCTTCCTGCCTATTTGCTTAAAGATCAAATAAGATTCTCTGTTTAGCTTGTAATGTCCTTTTCAACCCGGCACTGACCTGTTTAACCTTATTGTACATAATTCCCTTTCTTGTACTCTGATCCAGACAAACTGTCCTTGTTATTCCTTACACATAATACCATGCCTTTGAACTGGCATTGTCCATGCCTGGAATATAGTCCTACCTCACCTTCTTCTCTTAAACTCTCTAGTTTCCTTCAAAGCTCTGTTCAGTTGCCGCCTTCCACATGTAGTCTTTTAGGATCCCTCCAGATGATAATATCCCCACCCCAACCCTTAATAAAAATTACCTTGTATATTTGATATTCATTTAGTATATAATTATGTTTATTAATATTGACTCTCTCAAATGAATGTTACGTAGTTGAAGGTAGGAATTCTGTAGGCTTTTATCTTTGTATCCCCAGAACCTAGTATAATGCCTGACACATAGTAGGTACTTAATAAATGCTGGTTGATTGACTGATTGAACCAATCTCAAAAGCAATCAATATAATAAAATAACCTTACCTCCTATTTATTTCAAATGATGCTACCTAGGCATGGGGGGAAATACCTCTAATGTGTGCTGCTGGGGAAGTAAGGATGGTAGATCTCTTCATCTCAATAGTTCTGAGCTGCAAAGAGCTAGGCTAATTGGGGGTCTACAATAAGTCTGGCATCAATGCAAGATGTCCCCAGGAGCAGAGGTCCACCAGGTTACCTAAGGAGGGGTTAAATGGAACAGTTCAAAATTCCCAGGCCTATTAATAGTAGGAATAAAGCCCCTGAGTAGCCACTGTGCTTCTTGCCTCAGTAAGACAGGGAGATGGAAGGAAGGAAGGAAGGAAGGAAGGAAGGAAGGAAGGAAGGAAGGAAGGAAAGAAGGAAGGAAGGAAAGAAAGAAGGGAAAGGAAAGGAAGAGAGTAAAGGAAAGGAAGGGAGGTAGAAAGAGGGAGAGGAAGAGAGGGGGAGGGAGGAAAAGAGGAAAAGGGGAAGAAAAGCAGGAAGGAAAGAGAAAGAAAGAAAGAGAGAGAAAGAAAGGAAGGAAGAAAGGAAGGAAAGAAGGAAGAAGGGAATAAAGGAAGGAAGGAAGGAAGAAGGGAAGAAAGGAAGAAAGAAAAGAAGAAAGAAAAAAAGTTTTTTAAAGTGTTAACAGGGTAAAAGAGATAGGGATAAAAACTTAAGTCCTCCCAAATTTAAGAAGATTCTTTATCATTCCCACAGGTATATAGAAAGGAAAAGTACCAGTCTGGAGCATTGGGTTTTGCATATAGTAGGGGATTAATAAATGTTTGTCCAATGGAACTGAGTGGAAGTTCCAATCAATAAATGGCAGCATACATACAAGCATCACAGGCGGGATGAGAAAAATTTCTGGCAGAGATTCAGAGTCAGGCATAAACTCAGTCCAATCTTTGCTTATAAAGCCCAGTCAAAATACTCATGTGAAAGGCACTACGTCTGAACAAATCATTCTTCATTTAAGAGATAAACATCTCCTGCTCATAACTAATAACAAGAGGGCAAGGGCACATATAGGAATATAATGATTATTATCTCTTCTTCCCAAGTCTGGCAGGGTCTGTCAGTGACAGCTGGGGAACCTGATTTCAACAACTGGCTGTCCTGGCTACACAATGCTGGTGATGTTCAAGGTCTCCTGTGTCATTCTGATTGTCTCTGAAACAATAGCAGGCTGAGCGTGATTGATCAGTCTTCCATTGCCAAAACTCCCTTTCAGCACCTACGGAAAACATGCCATTCACGGAGATTACAATCTGGGAAAGTTGTATGATCTCCAACTGGTGCACCTGCTTCACATTGTTCTTCCTTCACGTGTTCTGGGTGTTTACAATGAGAAACACATCACACCATCAAAGTCAGTTCTCTTATGTTCCGTGCCCCAGATCGACTTTGCACAGTGATGAAAAATGGAATCTGGGGTGAGGGGCTAATATGTTTTAGAATGGAGATTCTTGCGATTTTTACAGTCTAGTATTTAGTACTGAACTAGACGAGCTCACTCTGAAGCCATACTTTACTTTTGCAAACACAGAATCTCTGAGTTGAATAGGACCTCAGAGGTCATTGAGTTCAACAAAGAAGATGAAAATTGCCAATACAACACCCTCAACAGGTGGTCATCCAGCCCTTGCTCTGCTTGATTATTTCATGTGAAGATTCATGACATCATGAGATCATCTATTTAGAGCTACAGGGGCCCTTACAGGTCCTCTAGTATCATTTCTTTATTTTATAGATAAGCAAGCTAAGATCCAGAGGGGTTAAATAATGGGCCCAAGAATACACAAATGAAACGTAACTTCATATTTGGTCTCCCTGCCTCAAGTCTCTCTCCACTCCAATACATTCTTCATATACTCAAAGTGATTTTCTTCACCCCCCTCCAAATTCAATAAACTTTCCTGAATCCCTATCAGCTCCAGGAACAAATAGGAATTCTTCCACTGTCTGGCATTTAAGACTCTTCACATCCTGGCCTCTTTCTAGCTTTCTAGTTTTCTTAAACATCATTCATCTCAATGCTCTCTGTGGTCCAGCCATACTATCCTACCTTGCTGCTTGTTACACATAACTCCATATCCCATCTCTATGGTTTTGTACTGTTTTGTTCCCCATTCAGTGCTCTCTTTCCTCACCTCCACCTCTAGGAATCCATGGTTGCCCTTAAGAGTTACTTCAAGTACCTCCTTTTGTATGAGGCCTTTCCTGATTGCCCAATAGCTCATGTCTTCTCCTCAGAGGCTGCCTTAGATCTATTTTGTGTGTTTCTTTTGTGGTGTTTAGTCATTTTTTCAGTCATGTTCAATTCTTTGTGACCCCTTTTGAGGTTTTCTTGCCAAAGATATTGGAGTAGTTTACTATTAACTTATCCAGCTCATTTTACAAGTGAGGAAACTGAGGCAAACAGGCTTAAGTGACTTGCGCAGGATCACACAACTAATAAGTAAGTGTCTGAGGCCAAATTTGAACTCAGGGAGATGAGTCAGCCTGACTCCAGACCCAGTGCTCTACCCATTGTGCCACCTAGCTGCCCTATATAGTTGTTTCCACTATTGGAATTTAATTTCATTGAGAATAAGAAGAATTATGTTTTTTCCCCTTCGTATCTCCAAAGCTTAAAATAATGCCTAGTAAATAGTAGGAGCTTGAAAAATGTATATTGATTGATAATTGCCTACAAGGTTTCTGAATCTAAATCAACCATTTATTCCAGTGCATAGAGAATGTGACATTTCCAAGAACAAACCAAGGTCCAGGTACATGCTGGATTAACTCCATGACTGTTCATTACTTGTCTTCAACAAGTAATGTCTTTTCTTTTAAATCCTTCTCATGCATTTCTAATGTCATGGCAAGGTATATGAAATATGGCCACACAGGAATGTTATTAGTACTGGGGGTTGTTATGTTTAGAAACCAAATCTATTGAAATTTTCACAGTTGAGTGAGTTATTCAAAGTAGTCACCTTGGAGTCTAGATACTTATTACAATGCTGCTGCCATGACACCCAAATTCTTTTTTTGGAATTGCCTTCAGAGATTCCTTACAACCACATCTTACATTATTATTGACCCAAAACACTCAATAAATATTCCTTGAGCATCTACTATATATAGGCCAAATTGTTAGGCATGAAGGAGAATATATAGATGCTGTTCCTTATTTCAAGAAACTGATCAGTTTCTGATCAAATCTGGTTGTTAATTTAAAAAAAAGAAAGCAATTTGCTATCAAATGCAGAAGATTTATACCCACTAAGAATTTTTTTTTAAACGGGCCAGATGTAGTGATGTATGTGTATAATCATTTCCACTGGGGAAGCTAAGGACAATGGATCTCGTGAGCTCAGGAGCTCTGAGCTTCAATAGAGCTTTTGGGTGTCTCTCTGCATTAAATTTAGCATTAATATGGTGAGCATCAGAAGCAATACAAGGATATTCTCAAGGTCTCTCTTAAGAACTTTGGAATTCATTGTGTGTCATGGGAGACACTGGCACAAAACTGCTCAGCGTGGCGTGCCCACATCAGAGAAGGTGCTGTGCTCTGTGAGCAAAGCAGAATTGAAATAGCTCAAAAGAAACTCAAGATGCACAAATTTAGACTATGTATCCCAAGTGTTCACATGGACTACTTGTGCCTTTGGTAGAACATTTTGAGCTTGTATTGGTCTGATTAGCCATAGTTGGGCACACTGAAACTTGGCTCTAGCATAGTGATGCCATTTTGGTCCTCTTCAAGAATGAATGACAACAACCTAGGCTGCCTAAGGGATGGTGAACAGGCCCACTTTGGAAGTGGAGCAGATCAAGATTTCCATGCCAATCATAGTGGGATCAGGCCTGTGAGAAGCTACACTATATCCAGCCTGGGAGATATAGCCTCAAAATGATATGGATGGATGGATGGATGGATGGATGGATAAATATATAAATAAATGAATGAACGGAATGTGATGCTGGTTATGGTAGGCAATTTCAAAAGATTTGGAAAAATATTGTGAGAAATGATCTCACTACTGGAAGGGTTACATAGCTTCCCAGAACCAGAGCTTTGAGAGAATATTCATGTATGTTTTGTTTAAAAAAGAATAGTCACATGTAATTCAATCTATCAAATGTATTAAGCATCTACTATGTAAAAGACACTGGTAAAAGCAGTGGGGATCCAAAAACAAAATGGAAAATACCACTTGCCTTCAAGAATTTTACATTGTACCAGAATATTTATATAGCTTTATAGACACACCCCAGAGAGGTGCCATGTCCAGACTAGGAAAATTAAAATTTCTTCAAAATCACAGAAAAAAATACCCTTGAGTCTCAGTTTCCACATGTGCAAAATGGGGATAATAGCATAACAGAATGCATTGTTGGAAGGCTGTACCTGCCACCAAGTATAGTCAATACCAGAAGGAATTCCCATTATAGCAAATCCAAGAAGGAGTAACTTAGCCCCTGCTTGAAGACCTCTAAGGAGGGAGAATTCAACCCTTCCCAACAGCACATTCCACTAATACCTGATTTTTATACTTGTATAATAAAATTTGTGCTATCTACCATATCAGGTTGCTGTGAGGACCAAATGTGATAATGCAGTTAAATCACTTTGTAATGGCGAAGGCACTCTATTGATGCAAGCCATTACTATGAAAATAATTCACAGGAAGAAAAATCACTTAGCCTCAATTGTCCACAAAAAAATGGCAGTGGACAATAGCCTAAGTTAGAAATTAATGGAACAAGCTAAACCACCACTGTAGTTCCATTACAAATAAGATGAGAACAATTTAAAATAAGTTGGAAATGAAAATGGAAAACTAATTCAAATGCATGAAAATGTAAGGTTTGAACTAAACTTCCATGAAGTTCTTTACTTAAAGCTTGAGGGTAACCCTCTCTCAGAATAATAGCACTAGATGGCTCTCCAGCGGTTAGATCTGAAGTGATATGATTGGCGGCAACATCCATTCTCTCCCTCCACTTTTGCACTTGGATTCAGCTTCCAAACTCACAGGACCAATTTAAAGCAGCTGCTGTCACAATATGGAGCTCTCGGGAAGTTCAGCTCTGTGATGAATTCCCAGCTCACAAACTTTGGGTGGTTTTAGATTTTCCTGATATGATTTTAACTAGAGTTCCTTTTTATAACTTTCACTAGGATGGAAGGTGTTAGGGAGGGACACACCGAAAATGAAAAATGAAGAAATCTCATTTCTCTTTTTTTCTTTCATTCTTTTTTTTTCTTTTTTTTTTCTTGGATAGTAATTTAGCTTTTCTAATCTAACAGCAGTAAATCTCCACAATTCTGTACAGGAGCATTGTGATTTGGCTTGAGAACAGGAAGCCCTGAGCTCTGGTTCTAGCCTTTTCCTCTGACTTTCTTTGTGGCCTGGGGCAAGATATTTTACTCTCTGGGCCTCAGTTCCTCATCTTTAAAATGAGGGAAATGGGACAGGTGATCCTTTAATTTCAAATATGAAATAATACAATGAGTGCATAATGAAAAAATTGAATGTTAATGAAATGGAGAACTCGTAATAATACTTGTCATTTATGTAGCACTTGAAGATTTTCAAAGTGCTTTGCAAACATTTAGATCTGGAAAGGACCATAGAGGACATCTAGTAGTTTTTTTTTTAATTTTAATTTTTGGTTGTTTGTTTTTGTCCAGCTCTGCAAGGGAAATCACAATGAAGAACTTTCTTTACCTATGGAAAGCATCACTTTATCTGCAATTTAGAATATTAGAAAATTGTCTAGTGACATTGAGAGGTTAGGTGACTTATTCAGAGTCATGCAGCCAATACACGCATGAGGCAAGTTTTGAACCCAGTTCTTCCAGACTCCATGATCAGCTCCCTGTTCAGTAGATTACATTGCGTCTCATTTTACATATTTAGCAATCGAGGCTCAGAGAATTCTAGTAATCTACCCAAGATCACATTGATAATTAGTGACAAAGCTAGAATTCAAAGTTGGATCCTCTTAATCCAAATGAAGTGCTCTTTTCCCTCTGCCATTTTCACATTTGACTTTCACAAAACTCTGTTTAGTTGTTGCTATTTCTATTATTCTCCCCATCTTACAGGTAAGAAAACAGACTCACAGAAATCAAGGGACTTTCCCAGGATCAGACATTTATTAAATGTTCAAGGCAGGCCTTTCAGCCAAATCTTCCATCCTACAGGTCTTGGGCTCTTTCCACTACGTCAACAAAGTGTAAATGCATGTCTCATTATACAGAAACTCAATGTAGTCATATTTATCAATAAAGGATCTGTTCTGCTATATATACAATGCCCAATAATTCACTTTACTTAATTCTCAGGTCCCGTTGGCCTGGTGCTTCAGTAAAGGTGCTCTTCAGTTCTTTCATTTACTATTCCATGTGATCTATGATTTTTGTTTCAGAAAAAAAAAATTGCAAACTTAACAGTGACTTACATACATGGCTTATTTGGGGGACATTTGCTTGCTATTTAATCCACATTCATTTAAACCTTTTTGATTTAACCTAAGAATCTCAAATTGTTGGAAATTACTTGGGAAATGTTGGCCCTATAAGATCTCTTGGCAGATTAATTTAGCCACACTGCTCCTCCTAATGGTCTTCTGGGTTATTTTTTGTGAGTCTAAAGAGGGGAGTAGAAAGCAGAGAGGACATTTGTCATTGAAGGAAGGGCACTCAAAATGAGAAATATCTTGCTTTCATGATCTCCCAGAGTGCTGTTTTATTGATCTGGATACCAAAAATGGGGCTACTAAATTGTCTTTCCCAAAGCATTCACTTCAAATCTGTCATCCATAAAAAGAAGTGGGGGGTGAAGTGGGTTAGAGTGGAAAAGAAAGAATTGAAGGGGAAAAAAACCAGAAATCAGAAACAAAATATGAAATCATACCAGCAAAATAATATTTGTTGAATATGGGACATTGAGTGGTTGGTATTCATATTGTTTTTGACAGATATGTACCTTACAATGTGATGGCCACAAGAAGCCCAAGATCTTATCTCTAGGCATGTTCAGAACTATGGTCCTACTCTATTGTTAATGTTTGATGAATATTCAACAAGAAGAGACATCTGTTCCTGCTATGGGACCAGTGTGTTGTTCTTAACATGTACTCTGTGTGTGTTTGTGTGTGTGTATGTGTGTGTGTGTTATTTTAATGAATAGAATAACAGAGAATAGATGGAGAGATAACTATGGAGAGATAACTAATGTACAGTTGGCACAGTATAGTAGTATAGGGTTGGATTGGAGTCAGCACTGTTTTTATCAAGCTGACTTTGGAGATGAAAATCTGTCTTCTGACACTAGTTGTAGTATATGCTTACAGGAACATCACTTAACCTTTATTCAGTTTCCTCACCTATAAAATTTTTAAAGGCACTTATCCTTATTTAGAGAAGTAGTGGTATAATGAATAGAAAGCCAGACTTCAGGTCAGGAAGATCTGTGTTCAAGTATTTTTTCTCTCTCATGTTGGCCATATTACATGTTGGTCAAGTCACTTAATTTGTCAGTGGCCTAGGCAACATTTTAAGACTAAGTTTCAGAGCAAGTAGAGATCTACTTTGGTAGGGGGAATCTCCTTACCCATAATCCTCTATGTCAATAAATCATCGGTCAAGTACCAAAATAAACAATACTGGAGAAGAAACATGGGGTTACAGTTCAAGAGTTCAAGTACCACATTTGAAAATCTGATTCTGGTGCATTTATGACGGGCCACTTCTAATGTCTACTTTCAGCTTTTGTAAAATGATGGTTTTAGATGTTGATTTCTAAATTTAATTTCAGCTCGAATTTCTATGATTCTATTCAATTTGAAATTCAACACACAGTTTTAATATGTGCTATGTACCAAGCACCGTGCTAGGCACTAGGGATATCAATAAGAAAACAAATCACTCCCTATGCTCAAGGAGATTCCATTTTATTGGGTTTGAACAGCATGGAACACAATTACATCATTTTTAAATACCAAATTATTTCAAGGAACATTATTAACTGGAGAGATTAGAGAAGGACTTTTATAGGAAGTAATAGTTGAGCTATGCCTTAAATCAGTCAATCAGTTAGAGGACAAGCATTTATTAAGCATTTATTATCTAAGCACACTGGGGATAAAAAAAAAGGATAATACAATCAGTCCCTGCTCTCAAAGAGCTCAAAGTCTAACGGAGGCGACAATATGTAAAGAATTATGTACAAACATAATATATACAGGATAAACTGGGGATCGTCATCTCAGAGGGAAAGCAATAAAATTAAGGAGGACTGGCAAAGTCTTCTTGCAGATGAAAGGACTTTATTTGAGACAAGAAAGGGGAGCCAGGAGATAGAGATAAGGAACCTTAGTAAGCGAATGATCCCAAAAGGCAGAGGTAAGAAGGGAGAACATTCCAATCATTGGAGATAGGCTGCAAAGGCACCGAGGGAACAGAGGAAATACGATGTCAATGAAAAAATTGGAAAGGTTATTTTGGTTAGAATGTAGAATATTGAAGGCAAATAATTTGAATTCATTCTCAAAACATAGTTTGGAACCAGATGTGAATGTCTTTAAATGGCAAGCAAAGGGATTTATATTTTTGTCCCAAAGCCAATCAGGGATCCATTGAAGGTTCTTGAGCAAGGAAGCGATCTGGTCAGTCCTATGCTTTAGGACTCTCCGTCTGCCAGCGATGTGGACGGTGAAGGGAAGCAGAGGAGGAGCTGGGAAGTAAGGAGAATGATAGGGTGGATGCTGCAGTAGCTCATGTAAGAGAGAATAAGGACTTTAGGATAATAATAATATGAATGGAAAGAAAAGAATGACAATGAGAAATGACATGAAGTCGGTATTGATAAGATTCGGCAAATGGGCATGAGGAAGTGAGAGAATAAAGAGTCAAGGATGAATCTGACATTGAGAGCCTGGGTAACTGGAAGGATGATTATATTCTTGGCAAAAATGAGGAAGTTAACAAGAAGGGTAGGTAATGAGTCTGATTGGGAGCGTAATGAGTTTAAGATGGGTAACTAATATCTAGATGCAAATATCCATCAATTTGGTGGAAACATGGGCCTGTGGCTTAGTAGAGAGGTGAGCGGTAAATAAATAGATTGAGAAGTCACTTGAATAGGGATTGCGATTGAACTTTGTAATTATTTAGTCTTAGTCACGTCTGACTCTTTGTGACCCCATTTGAGGTTTTCTTGGCAAAAATGCTGGAGTGGTTTGCCATTTCTTTCTCCAGTTCATTTTACAGATGAGGAAAGGAGTCATATAGGAATGATCCTCTAATGCTATTATTTAACTTTTAATTGTGCAGGTGCATAGAATTGCATTTTTTGCAATTGATCATCATCTTTGTTGTCATCATCATCACCATTTTGTGAGGGAGAATAAAAAGCAGTAGACGTAGTCATGAGGAGAATCCAGAGAGATCAATTTCGCAAAACCTCAAGGAGGAAAGAATACTTCAGGTAGAGGGTATAAACCAAAATGTCAAATACTAAAGATAGATCAAGAATGATCAGGATTGGGGAAAGGCTACTGCATTTAGCAATTAAAAGATTGTTGGTGACCTTGAAGAGGGAAGTTTCAGTGGAGTGATGGGGTCAGAAGTCAGGGGTTGAAAAATGGATAAACAGGAAGGAAATAGAAATAATGAAGTTAGATCGTTCTCCTACTGCCCCAAAAATTGGCCTGAAAGGGAAGAAAGACATTGAACAACAACTTTCAGGGAACATAGAGTCAAGAAAGTTTTTTTTAAGAGTCTGGAGAAGTGGGCACATCTGTAGGCGCAGGGAAATATCTGCTGGGAAAGGAAATATGTATAATTATGAAGAGAGAAAATGACTGAAAGAATGAACTCCCAAAAGAGTTGTGTGGGAATGGGATCAAAGACACAAAGATGGGGTTGTACTTCTCAAAGAAAAGAACGGACTCTTTCTCTGAGATGGGAGGCCAGCATTAGTGGTTCTAAAGAGATTATGAAGTGCTCTAAAAGAAAAAAAAACTTTGTCAAAGTACAAAGAATTAACAATAACGGCAAAGAGTTGATGATAATTATTCTAATGGTGCAGAATCATATTTTGAAATTCTATTCTTTAAAAGGTGAATATTTTTAATCAACTTGCCTCTTTCCTTAGATTTCATACTTATTATTATAAGTAATTTCTTCACATTAAGACTCATAAAATAATATTTTCATGTGAGTTTTTTCTTCATAAAATATTATCCCAAGGCAACTAAGAAATCTTCTGAGTGTGCAAATAGTCAAACCCCAGCTCAGAGCACAGAGATAAAACATGCTTTATAGCAGCATTCATTAAAGTACTAGACAGAATACAAAAAGCAGCAACAGGGAGCTTTCTTCTAAAAGCTTTTAATACAGCCCCTTCCAAGATCCATTAAATCCACTCCTCTCTAAAACCTCTTACCATTTTCATCCATTGATCACTGTTGAACCCCATTTTCCATCCAAATAAGGCCTGCAGTAATTAATCATTTTTCAGTAGCCCATGGAGAGACTATTTGTACCAAAACAAACTTATCAGAACAAAACAGTTGTAACAGAATCTAAATTCAAAATAGAGAAATGGTTTGCAATAGGTTTCATGCAAAAAAAAAGTATAAGGTATATTTTTATACATCAAAAGGGAATCAGCATAGTATAGTGGAAAGAGTACTAGGTCTACAGTTAGACAACCTGGCACCAATCTATCTTTCAGGCTTCCTATTTGTGGGAACTTAATCTCCTTATGCCTCAGTTTCCTCATCTGAAAAATGAGTGAGTCAGACTAGATGTCCTCAGAGGTCCTTTCTGCCTCTAGATCTAGGTCCTATTTTCTCATTAAAGTTCTCAAAATGAAATTATAATAACTAACCATGGCTCCAAAGACAGAATATGAAAAGGCATATCCCCCACTTGATTGGTTTTTGGTTGGCCCAGTTTTCATAGAATTTGATTTCACCTAAAGGATGCTTTCCAAAAGAAACTTGCCCTAGAGGTTTCTTCAATAAAGGAAATTATTCCTTTGTAATATGAATGATCATGCCCTTCCTTATCTGTTTGGCCCCTGGTCTGATCAGCCACAGTTGGACACACTGTACCTTGACCCTGACATTTTGATGTCATTTTGGACTTCTTCAAGTATAAAGGACAACAACAATGATGATCCATTTGGCAAAACGCTAATGTATTAGCTGACGCTAAAAACCTTTTACGTCTTCTTAAAATGATGCTACTTTAACAAAATAGCATAAAGCAATATCATCCTTTGATTCCATCTATAACTGCTATTAGGTAGCTAGGTGGCTCGGTGGATAGAACACTGGCCCTGGATTCAGGAGTATCTGAGTTAAAATCCTGCCTCAGACACTTACTAGCTGTGTGACCTTGGGCAAGTCACTTAAGCCTGTTTGCCTTAGTTTCGTCATCTGTGAAATGAGCTAGAGAGAGAAATGGCCAACCACTCTAGTATCTTTCCCAAGGAAACCCCAGATTGGGTCACAAAGAGTCAGACATGACTAAAACAACTCAACAACAATAGCTGCTATCAAGAAAGGAGTGTGATGAAATGGGATGATTGCTAAGGTTGGAATCAAAAGAATTAAAAGTCTCCTATTGGAGTCCTACCCCTGCAATTTACTAGCCATGTGAACCTAGATGAGTCATTTCTCCCTCTGGTTCTCAGTTTCCTTTTCTGTAAAATGAGTACTGGCTTATTTCTAAGACCTTCTCAAGTTCTAAGTTTACATGATGAGAAATCCTTTAAAATGGAACTATATGACTTTTCTAACATTTCTTTTCAGTGTTCTAAAACTTCTTTGGTTATTTCTTTCCTTCCAAGTTCCCAGACAGAAATACAACAAAAAAAAATTACTTATCTTATTTTTACATTACCTATATTTCCCAAAATACCCCTCCTGTCTCCCCTTCCAAAGATCTATCTCTTGTAATAAAGAATTAAAAGAAGAGGGGGAAGAGAAACAGTTCACCAAAACTAAACACATCTAAAATGTGTGACATCAACGGAGCCAAGATCGCGGAATAAAAGCAGGGACTTGCTTGAGCTCTCCCCCAAACCCCTCCAAATATCTGTAAAAAATGACTCTAAACAAATTCTGGAGCAGCAGAACCCACAAAATGACAGAGTGAAACAAATTTCCAGCCCAAGGCAACCTGGATGGTTGATTAGAAAGTTGTATTGCACTGGGCTGGGAGAGAAACGCATTTCAGCATGGGTGCACAGGCAAAGACCAGGCCTCAGCAAACCTGGAGCAGGCCTCAGGGGACTGAATCACAGGCAGCTGTGGTGGTTTCCAGACTTCTCAGCCCACAAACAACAAAGATAACTTAGAAGGTCAGCAGGAAAAGTCTGTGACTTTGGTGAGAGAGAAGCTCGATTCCAGCCCCAGTCTCGGCACAGCCCTGGGACGGCGGCTGCTTCTGGAGCTCCCAGCCCACAGATGGAGGGGGATTTCAGGGATCTCTTTGCGGGTGCTAAGGCAGGATTCTCTTGCTTTGCTTGTGCTTGGATCTAGGTCAGAGTTCTGGGTGGCAATCCTGTGGCAAGGAGGAGTGGAGCTTGTGGTGGTAGAGAGGGAATCCTCCTCACAGTTCCAAGGCAGAAAAGAATGTTTGTGGTCACTCATAGACCATAGCACAGGCCAGGAAAGGAGTAAACACTTCACCCTTGATCATACCATCTTGGAAGAACTGAAAACTTACAGGTCCCTAGACGTATCTCTGAAAACAACTGCACAAAACCCCCGAAGCTTGGAACAATACATTCTCCACACTGGAAGCAGACCCCTACCTTAACAAAGAGTTTAAAACTCAAGAAATTGGCTGGGATCATAATCAAACTGCATAAAAAAAGTCAGACCATAGAATCTTTCTTTGGTGACAAAGAATATCAAAACATACAACCAGAAGAAGACAACAAAGTCAAAGCTCCTACATCCAAAGCCTCCAAGAAAAATATGAATCAGTCCAAGGCTAAGGGAGTAAAAAACATTTTGAGAAGCAAGTAAGAGAAGTAGAAGAAAAACTGGGAAGAGAAATGAGAGTGATGCAAGTAAATCATGAAAAACTAGTCAACAGCTTGCTAAAGGAGACCCAGAGAAATACTGAAGGAAAAAAAAATATCTGATATTATATATAGTTTTCCACAGTCATTGTCTTCTACTTCTGCAAAGAATGGAGGAGAAGGGTCTTCTCATATCTCTTTTTTGGGGGATCAAATTTAGTCATTAAAATTTCCAGCATTCAGCTTAGATTGTTTTGTTGTTCTTACTGAATATATACTTTTTCTTATTTTGCTTGTTTCATTTTGGTGGAAGTTCATTTAAGTCTTCTGATGCTTCTCTCTAGTCATCATAGCCATCGTTCCTTGCAGTATAGTAATATTACATTCATTTACCACAATTTGTTTAGCCAATCAATGGGCATCTACTTAGTTTCCATTTCTTATTACAAAAAAGAAGTGTTCCTACAAATACGTTGGTATATATAAGCCCTTTTTTTTATCAATGCTCCCCGGTGTATCAATGGTCCACCTTAAACCCAAGCTGAGACCACCCGTTCTGCCCAATATGAGTCAATATAGACACTGAGACACCTAAGAGATAGTCTATAGAAGTAGTACAAAATGCCCACAAAGTAGACAAAACTTGACTAACTTTTCTTTTTTTTTCTTGTTTTTTTTTTTTAAGGCAATTGGGGTTAAGTGACTTGCCCAGGGTCACACAAGCTAGTGAGCGTCAAGTGTTTGGTCTGAGGCCGAATTTGAACTCAGGTCCTCCTGACTTCAGGGCCAGTGCTTTATCCACTGCACCACCTAGCTGCCCCTTGACTAACTTTTCTTAAAGGAGCTACTTGAGAATGAGTATTATATTTTGCCCTTCTTTGTATGCCTGGAGCTTATCAAATGCATAGCATATAGCAGGTACTTAATAAATATTACTAGATTGACTACTTCACACATAATAAAAGGTAAAGGGGCGTTTACGCTATTTTTTTGCTGGGAGACTTCCCTCGTAAGTTTGTAGAGCGGTATTCTAGACACAGGTGTGGGGAGGTGTGGTGGTGGTGGTGGTGATGAAAATTTGGAAACTGTTTGCGAAGAGTTGTTGGGTAAGGTGGTGCAGTGAAAGAACATAAATGCTTGAAGGTTTATGAGTCAGACAGTTTATGAATCACCTGAATGCAAACATGTACCTCCCTCACTCTATAGTCTCAGGGGCATATGATGGTAGCTCAGGCATACAGTGGGATGTTTATCTTGGTCAAGAGCCCAGATCTCTGGGTCTCTGCCCTTATATCTGATTGTTGTTGCTGGGCAAATGACAGATTCACTGGGACAGAGTGAGAACTTTAGGAGTATTCAATCAGCAGGTGGTGTGAACTGTGACCTCCCCTTACGGACTGCAAGGACATTGTGATTAGGAAAGTTTGCTAACCTTACATACCCAGATTAAATAAACTTTGCAGAGTTGATAGTGTATTAACCTTATATTCTAATCCTAAATATAACTGACCAAGCCTGGTTTTTTGGTACATTGAATTCTTTGGTATGTAAATGGATCAATAATTGATCAAACATGAAATCAATTCTGCCAGCTATAGTCATGCGATAGGCCAATACTAACAGTGCCAAAGTGCTTGATGTCTTAAATCTGGAAAATGGCACTGAAGCAAATGCCATATAGGAACAAGTCATGGAGTCCAAACTTTTCTCTTAATCCACCTTCACCAATGGTTGGAATGTTCACTCCTAACAGACCATATGAGTTCCCATATTGCTCCAGGGTGGTTCTGAAAGGGGGGCATTCTTAGGATCAGTGATGTTATACTATACAGTGTGGGGATAAAGATGTCTCTACTCCCCTTAGGGAAATACTCACTCTACCCAGAGTTATCAATAGCTCCTTCAGAGAATTACAAACATAATCCAAGCTTGCCTTGGCTGAATGAATTTATGCTGACAGATGACCATTTGAACAATGTAATTGAGCTCCTTTTTCCTAAATAAGGAGGAGAGAACAATTTCTTCAAGGTAGGGCATGCCCTCTAAATGCTAAATAGCACAGTGACTGGCACATAATAACTGCTAAATAAATATGTGTTAAATGTTTGATTAGTTTGGGGATATCCAGGTTTTTTTGCTTGTTTTTTGTTTATTAGAGCAGCTAGGTGGAACAGTGGATAAGGCGCCTGGTGTGGAGTCAAGAAGTTTTGTTGTTGTTTAGTCGTTTTTCAGTCATGTCTAACTCTCTGTGACCCCATTTGGGGTTCTCTTGGCAAAGAGACTGGGGTGGTTTTCCATTTCCTTCTCCAGCTCGTTTTACAGATGAGGAAACTGAGGCAAACAGAGTTAAGTGACTTGCCCAAGGTCACACAACTAGTAACAGCTAGTAAGTGTCTGAGGTCCAATCTGAACTCAGGAAGATAAGAAGACCAGAGTTCAAATTGGCCTCAGTTACTAGCTGTGTGACCCTGGACAAGTCACTGAACCCTGTTTGCCTCAGTTTCCTCATCTGTAAAATGAGCTGGAGAAGGAAATGGAAAACCACTCCAGTCTCTTTGCCAAGAGAACCCCAAATGGGGTCACAGAGAGTTGGACATGATTCAAAAACTGAAAAACAACTGAATTAAAAGTAGAAGTAATAATAGTACCTACCTCACAGGGCTGTTTTGAGGATCCAACAACATAGCATTGGTAAAGTTCACACGCAAACCTGAGAATTGTGTATAAATGCAAGCTATTGTTATTCTTATGACATGCTACTAGAATAATAATAGTAAAGGTAACAATAGAAGCTCAGCTTTCTACAGGATTTTAGGGTTTATAAAGGACTTCAAAAAATCTTTGAGATAGGCAGCATAAATATTATCTTCCTTTTATAGATAAAGATACTGAGGGCCAGAGAGGTTTAGTGACTTTCTCATAGTGACACAGCAAGGAAGGATTGAGATCAACCTTGCCTATAGGCAAACTCCTGACTCCACAGGCCATTTTTTTCCCTATTACAGCAACCTGGCTGTTGTAACACATTGCACTATCATCTATTCTACTTTCTTGTGTAAATGTAATATTGAAAGCTAGATTTCCTCAGAAAATTCCGCACTGCTAATCCAACAGGGGACAATTAAGAGTTGACTGAGAAGCTTTTATAGCTCTTTATGAGGAATGGAAATCTAAGCAATAATATTATAAATTTATATTCTACTGTATTTTAAATTGGCAAATAAATGTGCCCTTTCTTAGTTCCCCTCTATATTTCTATTCCACAGATAGATTTTTGTTCTTGATTCTTTAAGTCAGTATACTTACTGGATATGAAAATAGGATTTTCTATAAAGATGTTAATGTTCTTCCTATTAATTTATCAAACAAAAGTCATAATCTCATTTTTATGATATTCTAGGAATCAGTTATGACGTAACAAGTAGGAAGATTATGATTCACACAAAAAGGAGTGAATTTTCTCCTTAATCATGTTCATTATTTTAAAACATTAGTCAGAAGGTATTAAAAACATCAAGGAATAGCACAGTTTTGTAGATAGAGTGTTGGGTTAGGAGTCATGAAAGGCAAGGGAAGGGAGGGGAAAACAAATACTTATTAAGCACCTACTATGTGCCAGGCACTATGCTAAGCACTCATTGGTTCCTTACAATAACCCTTTTGAGGTGTGTAATATCATTGCCCCCATTTACAGTTGAGGAAACTGAGGCAGATAGCGGTTAAGTAACTTGCCATGGTCACGGCTAATATGTGTATGATAACAGATTTGAACTCAGGTCATTCTGACTCCAGGCCCAGCACTCTACCTGCTGTTGCTTAGCAGCTGTACTGTGACCCGGGGTAAGTGCCTCAACTCCTTAGTGCAGACTCTTTAAGTCTATACATTGTAGAACAGGTGCCCATCTGCCTTGGTAGAGAGATTATCCACATCTGGAGCTCATTATGCCAATGAAATCACAGTTGCATTAAAAGAAAAAAACCTCAAACATAATTGAGATAATTGCAAATGTCTTCCTCAATGAAATTCCTATTAATGTGTTCTAATACTCCCCTGCTTCAAAGTAATATGCGTCACATCTATTCCTACCCATCCAGTGAGATTCTCACCTGTTTAGTTACATAAATCTGCCACAGAGTGTGCACTCTATTTGCTGTTAAACCTTAACCTGAGTTTCCTTGAAAATGTATGGATGCTAATTGGTACAAGACAATGTCTACTGCTTATATCTCTCTCTTGCTACTTAATCCATCATTTTTTTTTTCTTTCTGGCCATGCATCTCTCAGATAATATCCTTCACATTACATCTCCCAAGCATTCCCTCATTTGCCATGTGCTAGTGTCTGCTCAGGTCCACCATGTTCTTTTCCAATATCTTATGTGCCATCTGAAATTTCAGTTCTTCAGAGACTATGGCCCACTTCAATAAAACACCAGAAGAATATTATTGTTAAAAAGATGAGGCCTTTGTTTCATGGAGAAGCTTGGAGGCATTAATAGCGATTTACACTTTTCCTGACAAAAGCAATCCAGCCTACTCTCTTCCTCCTGTTCAATGGTGAACCCAGCTGATCATCCATTTGCATTATCTGTCAAAATAACAGCCATCATCCTTTACCACAACATGGCCAAAGTATTTTATTTATCTTTTAAAGCTGATTACATGGAGCTACTCCCTGAACCTCAAAGTTAAATTCTAGACCCAAGAACCTCTCAGATTGAACAAAGCCAGACTTTTTACACCTTAGGCAAAAAGAATCACATGTGGAAAAGAATAGTTATGGGAGGTATATACAGTGACTATCTATCTATCTGTCTGTCTGTCTGTCTGTCTGTCTGTCTGTCTAGATATAGGCACTACAAAAGTCCAAAAGTCACTGACTACAAATGAGTAGATAATGATAAGGTCTGGAAACAGTACCCTGAATTTAGCAATTAAGGGATTATTCATCACTTTGAAGAACACAGTTTCAGTTGAATGATGAGGGCAGATGCTAGATTGCAACAGTTAGTCCAAATTGTATTAAGTAGTTACTAATATCATACAGGGGTCTCTGCAAAGTTCCGAAACTTGATAGAGTCAGTACTATGTCATTCGCAAACAATATTATCCCTAATGACAAGAAAAGTAGAAGACTTGGGTTCCAAAACCAGCTGTGCTACTGGTTACCCAAGATTTCTCATTTGTATACTAAGGAAAATTATCAATTCTCATAGTTCCTCATAAGGAAAACTGAGATTCCCATACTCTGAATTGTAGACCTCTTGGGCAGCATGGAACAGTATAAGAAGGCAGTCACTGGTAGTCAGGGAAACTGATTTCTAGTCCAATGTCTAGTACCTTCCAGCATTGTGACTTTCAGTAATTAATAATAATAACAACAGTAGCTAGCAATTATATAGTACCAACTATGTGCCAGGTACTATGCCAAGTACTTTATAAATATTATCAAAGAGTATTTAACTGTTTGAATTTGTTTCCTATTGTTTTTATTGTTGTTGTTTAGTCATTCCAGTCGTGTCTGACTGTTCTTGACCCCCTTTCTCATTTTGTCTGCTTTTTCTCCCTACTATTTCACAATGCAGTTTTGACTGGGACAGCTAGGTGGCACAGTGGGTATAGCGCTGGGCCTGGAGTCAGGCAGACTCAGTTTCCCCAAGGTCAAATCTGGCTTCAGACACTTATTAGCTGTGTGACCCTGGGCAAGACACATAAGGCTGTTCTGCTCAATTTCCTCATCTATAAAATGAGCTAGAGAAAGAAATGGTAAAGAAAAGTATCATCGTCAAGAAAACCCCAAACGGGGTCACAAAGAGTCAGATACAACTAAAATGACTGAACAACAACAACAAAGCAGCAAGAAGTGATGAGATATGGTGTCAGAAGAGGATGATGTGATTATAGTAAGAGAAAAACCTAACTATGTCAGGGGTCATTGGATGCAGGATCAAAATTGGGGAGGCAAGCAATGGCTGACAATAGTTGTAAGAGGATTCTTCTTCGTAGGACCAGCTACTGAGTTTAGTCACCTTCTCTATGATTGGTTAGCTGTGATTAAATCACACCAGATGTCCTTCCATGAAGAAGGCAGCCAATATGGAAAACATCTTCTTCCATGGGAGCTTCAGTCATTTCAGGAGTCCAATTGGGACCCAAGGCCATTCCTCATGTCATGTGTTCCAGGTCCCTAGTTCCTCCAATAATTCTGTCTCTTTTGATGATGATAATTGCTAAATTTAAAAAAGCAGGATTCCAACCTCCTATAGAAACTGTGTTGTCCACACTCTTTACCCACTTGTACTGGCACAACCAAGGGAAACTAAACAAAATAAACTATGAGTTTCCTAAATCTACTGATTCTAATTGATCCTATGTCTGATGGGCTTCAGGGTTCAGGAAAGCAGTGAGCTCGGAGATACTTGGTAGATGTTTTATTGTTTTATTTTGGATTCTGTTTATATGATTGTGTGTTTGTGTGGTGTGTGTGTGTGTGTGTGTGTGTGTGAATTCTGTGCCAAGAGGAAAAACATTATATAGAGTACAGAAGCATAACTTCTCTGCAGTTTCATCTGTCTATCTATCTATCCGTCCATCTGTTTATCTCTGTAGTGTCAAATCTATTATCCTGAGATTAAGTGACCAGATATCATACAAATATAAGTGCAAAAGAGAAGATGGCTTTACGAGTGGGTAGAAGCTCAATGCTAACACTAGAGAAAATCTACAAAACCCTTGACAGTGAGTCAATGAGTTAACACTACTCCATATAGTGTGGTGGAGCTAGAGGGTAAAACATGGATTCTCATAACCACAGGGAGCACAGTATTAACTCAGTAGTTCTTCCTATGTGGACTGGCACACAATGCCAATGTGAGCTTGGGATCTCCCTAATTCTGAGCCTTTCAGTTAAATAGGATCAAGAGACTGACTACCAATACTACCCGGTGGTAAAATTCATCATACATCAAGTGATATATGCACAAGTACTTTTCAAAATATACATTATAGAGGGGCAGAGTCAAGACAGCGGAGTGAAAGCAGTGACTCGCTTGAGCTCTCCCCCAAAGCCCTCCAAATACCTTTAAAAAAAATGGCTCTAAAGAAATTTTAAAGCAGCAGAACCCACAAAAAGACAGAGTGAAACAAATTTCCAGGCCAAGACAACCTGGACAATTGATCAGAAAGGTATATTGTGCTGAGAGGGGAGAGGAGTGCAGTTAGGAGTGGGCATGCAGGCTGCAGCAAACCTGGAGCAAGCCTCAGAGAGCTGAATCACAGGCAGCTGTGGCAGTTTCTGGACTTCTCAACCCTTGAACACCAAAGACAACTTAGAAAGTCAGTGGGAAAAATCTGTGACTGTGATGAGAGAGAGAAGCTAGGTCTCAGCCACAAGCCCCAAATGTGGCCCTGGGAGGCAACTGCCTCCTGATCTTCCAGCCCACAGAATGAGGGGGAATCGAGTGGCTGATCAGAGGGGGATTGCAAGGATCTCTTTGCCAGTGCTGAGGCAGGAAATCTCTTGCTTTGCCCGTTTTTGGACCTGGGTCATGGTTCTGAGGGGCGGTACTGGGGTGAGGAGGAGGGCTGGCATGGTGGAACTTGTTGTGGTGGTGGAGAGGAAACACCTCACCACTTACCATACCACCTTGGAAGAACTGAAAATTTACAGGTCCCTAGAAGTAGCTCTGAAAACAGCTGTACAAACCCCCAAAGCTTGGGACAGTACATTCTCCACATTAGAAGCAGACTCTTACCTTAACAAAGAGTTTAAAACTCAAGTAATTGGCCAGGATCATGAGTAAGCAGCGCAAAAAGAGTCAGACTACATTATCTTACTTTGATGACAAAGAAGATCAAAATATACAACCAGAAGAAGACAATGAAGTCAAAGCTCCTACAACCAAAGCCTCCAAGAAAAAATATGAATCAGTCCCAGGCCTTGGAAGAGCTCAAAAGGGATTTTGAGAAGCAAGTAACAAAAGTAGAGGAAAAACTGGGAAGAGAAATGAGAGTGATGCAAGAAAATCATGAAAAACAAGTTAACAGCTTGCTAAAGGAGACCCAAAAAAATACTGAAGAAAATAACACCTTGGGGGCAGCTAGGTGGCTCGGTGGATAGAGCACCGGCCCTGAAGTCAGGAGGACCTGAGTTCAAATCCGGCCTCAGACCACACACTTGACACGTACTAGCTGTGTGACCTTGGGCAAGTCACTTAACCCCAATTGCCTCACAAAAAGAAAAAGAAAATAACACCTTAAAAATAGCCTAGGGACTTCTGTTTCTGGGAGCCAAGATGGTGGAGTAAAAAGGTAGTCACTCTCACCCTCCCCTATCAACCTCTGAAAACCCAGAAAATATCACCCCAGAAAAAACCATGGAATAGCTGAACCAGAAGAAAGACAGGGAGCAGCAGTGCAGTAGCCCAGCTAGCTAGAGGGATTAACTGGAAAGTTACCCTCAGGGAAGGGGAGCAGTATGGAACCGGGAGTCGCCTAGCCAGCTAGTGGAAAGACCCACTTTAGTACACCAGGAGGAGATTCTAATGCCTTGGCATTCTACAGCAAATGGATCTCACAGTGCCTCAGCAAAAATAAGGGAAGCAGCACTACAAAGAACCGCAGGCAGGTAAGCACCCTGTAGTATTGGTCTGAAAGGAGCTGAAGAAAGCAACCTAGAGTTGCCCAAAAGTTCCAGCCTTGTTGATTCCCGCCCAACACCAGGTAAGCTGTCAGAACCCTACAGCCTGCAACTGCTAACCAGGAGGACCTCCCAAAGCCCAGGTGGTTGAGCAGGCAAACACCAACAGCTGGACCTCCAAGTGCCTCAGTGAGGGTGGGGGGACCGGTGGAAACCTGCTCAGAAAATCATCAGGTGCCTTGGTGTTCTAGAGCAAAGGAGTTTCCCAGTGCCTCAACAGAACTCAGGGAGGCAGCACTGCAAGGGGCCCCAGGCAGATAAACACCCGGCAGCATCCATCTAAAAGGAGTTGAACAAAACTAAAGGAAAGGAAAAGCAGGCAACCTAGATTTACATGAAAGTCCCAACCTTGCTGATTCCAGCCCAACACCAGGTAAGCTGCCAGAACCCTACAGCCTCCAACTGCCAACATAAGAGGCCCCAGCACACAGTCAGTGACCAAGACCTAGGCTCCCAACACGAGAAGCTTGGGTCAGTGCCCTCTGCTCCCCAGCAGGAAAGCATCATCTCTTTAAAGGCCAGGGAATAAAGAAACATCATGAGTAAAAAGAAATGTACGATAGATTCCTATTATGAGAAGAGTGAAGATCAAGACAGAAATTCTGAAGAGGACAACACTGTCATCAAACCCACATCTGCAACATCAAAAGGGAATATGAACAGGTCTGAAACCCCAAAAGCTTGATTAGAAGAGCTCAAGAAGGATTTTAAAAGTCAAATGAGAGAGGTAGAGGAGTCCTTAAAAAGTACAATTGGCCAATTGGAAAAAAAAGTACTGAAGAAAACAAATCCCTAAAAAAAACAGTTGGCCAACTGAAAAAAAAAGTACACTGAAAAAAACAAATCCCTTAAAAATACAATTGACCAATTGGACAAGAAAGTACAAAATCTAACAGAAGAAAACAATATGTTAAAAATTAGAATTGAACAAATGGAAACTAATGACTCTATGAGAGAGCAAGAATCAGTCAAACAGAAACAAAAAAATGAAAAAAATAGATGATAAAGTAAAATACCTCATGGGTAAAACAACTGACCTGGAAAATCAATCCAGGAGAGACAGTTTAAAAATTATAGGCCTACTTGAAAATCATGATGAAAAAAAGAGCCTGGGCAATATCCTTCAGGAAATCATAAAGGAAAACTGCCCCAAAGTCCTAGAACATGAAGGTAAAATAACTATAGAAAGAATCCACCACTCCCCCCCCGAAAGACATTTCAAATTGAAAACACCAAGGAATATAATAGCTAAATTCCAAAATTACTAGATTAAAGAGAAATTACTGCAAGCAGCCAGAAAGAAACAATTTAAATATCATGGAACCACAGTCAGGATTACACAGGACCTTGCAGCCTCTACATTAAATAGACCGTAGGGTGTGGAACATAATATTCTGTAAGGCAAAGGAGCTTGGAATGCAGCCAAGGATTCACTATCTAGCAAAAATGACCATAAGTTTTCAGGGAAGGAGATGGATGTTGAATGAAATAGGGGACTTCCAAATGTTCCTGACAAAAAGACCAGAGCTCAACAAAAAATTTGATCTTCAAGTACAAGATTTAAGAGACACATAAAAAGGTAAATGGGACAGAAAGATACAATATGTTGTTAATAAGGGCAAAATGTTTACATCCCTACAAGGGAAGATGACACTTGCAACTCTTGAGAACTGTATTGTTATTGTACCATGTTAAAGGAGTATACATAAAGGGAGTGGATATAAGTTGACTGTGATGTAATGATAAAAAAAAATTAATCAAGTGGGTTAAATGGATCCAAGTAAGTGGATTAGTCTGAGCTAAGAAAATGTACTGAGAAAGGAGGAGGCAGACAAGGGTAAATTACATTACAAGAAAAGACACAAAAATCTATTAGAGCAGAGGTAAAGAAGGGAGGGGGATGAGCATTGTTTGAACCTTACTCTCATCAGATTTGGTTCAAGAAGGGAATAACATCATCAGTTAGGTATAGAAATCTAACTTGCACTATAGACAGTAGGAGGGAAAAGGGGAAAAAAAAGGGAGAGGGGATAGAAGGGAGGGAAGAAGCAATAAGGGTAAAGGGATAAAGGGGAAGAAAAGGGAAAGGGATAATAGAAGGGAGGTGGGACTGAAGGAGGCGGTGGTCAAAAGCAAAACACTAGTGGGGGGGAAGGAGAAAAGAGAAAGAAAAGCATAAATGGGGGTGGGGGGAAGGATAGAGAAAAAGACACAGATAGTAATCATAACTGTGAATGTGAAAGGGATGAACTCTCCCATAAAGTGGAAATGTATAGCAGAGTGGATTAAAAACCATAATCCTACAATATGTTGTTTACAGGAAACACATCTGAAAAAGAGTGACACATAAAAGGTAAAGGTAAAAGGCTGGAGCAAAATATATTATGCTTCAGCTGAAGTAAAAAAAGCAGGGGTAGCAATCCTGATCTCAGAAAAAGCAAAAGCAAAAATAGATCTTATCAAAAGAGATAAGGAAGGAAACTACATCCTGCTAAAGGCACCATAGACAATGAAGTAATATCATTACTAAACATATATGCACCAAATGGTATAGCATCCAGATTCTTAGAAGAGAAGTTCAGGGAGTTACAGGAAGAAACAGACAGTGAAACTATACTAGTGGGGGACCTCAACCTCCCCCTCTCTGAACTAGATAAATCTAACCACAAAATAAGCAAGAAAGAAGTTAAGGAGATGAACAGAACATTAGAAAAGTTAGGTATGATAGACCTGTGGAGAAGATTGAATGGGGATAGAAAGGAATATACTTTTTTTCTCAGCAGTACATGGCACATACACAAAAATTGACCCTGTACTAGGGCATAAAAACCTCACAATCCAATGCAGAAAGGCAGAAATAGTAAATGCATCCTTTTCAGATCATGATGCAATAAAAATTATATGTAATAAAAGGCCATGGAAAGATAGACTAAAAAATAATTGTAAACTAAATAATCTAATCCTAAAAAATGATTGGGTCAAACAACAAATCATAGAAACAATCAATAATTTCATTCAAGAGAATGACAATAATGAGAAAACCTACCAAAACTTATGGGATGCAGCAAAAGCAGTTCTTAGGGGAAGTTTTATATCTCTAAATGCTTACATGTATAAAATAAAAAAAAGAGGAGATCAATGAATTGGGCATACAACTAAAAAAACTAGAAAAAGAACAAATTAAAAATCCTCAATTAAACACCAAATTAGAAATATTGAAAACCAAAGGAAAAATTAATAAAATTGAAAAATAAAATTGAACTAATAAATAAAACGAAGAGCTGGTTTTATGAAAAAAACAATAAAATAGATAAACCTTTGGTTAATCTAATTAAAAAAAGGAAAGAAGAAAACCAAATTACTAGTATCAAGAATGAAAAGGGTAAAACTACCACCAAGGAAGAGGAAATTAAAAGAATAATTAGGAATTATTTTCCCCAACTATATGCCAACAAGTTTGACAATCTTAGTGAAATGGATACATATTTACAAAAATATAAATTGCCCAGATTAACAGAAGAGGAAGTAAAATACTTCAATAACCCCATATCAGAAAAGGAAATTGAACAGGTCATTGATGAACTCCCTAGGAAAAAATCTCCAGGGCCAGATGGATTTACATGCGAATTCTATCAAACATTTAAAGAACAATTAATTCCAATACTATATAGACTACTTGGGAAAATAGGTGAAGAAGGAATCTTACCAAATTCTTTTTATGATACAAATATAGTGCTGATACCTAAACCAGGAAGAGTCAAAACAGAGAAAGAAAATTATAGACCAATTTTTCTAATGAATATAGATGCAAAAATTTAAAACAAAATATTTGCAAATAGATTCCAGCAACTTATCACAAGAATAATACACTATGACAAGGTAGGATTTATACCAGGAATGCAGGGCTGGTTCAATATAAGGAAAACTATCAGCATAATTCATCATATCAACACCAAAACTAACGGAAACCACATGATCATCTCAATAGATGCAGAAAAAACTTTTGATAACATACAACACCCATTTCCTATTAAAAACACTAGAGAGCACAGGTATAAATGGACTCTTCCTTAAAATAATAAATAGCATCTATCTAAAACCTTCAGCAAGCATAATATGTAATGGGGACAAGCTAGAAGCATTTCCAATAAGATCGGGGGTGAAATAAGGATGTCCATTATCACCACTGTTGTTCAATATTGTACTGGAAATGTTAGCTTTAGCAATAAGAGAAGAAAAAAGACATTGAAGGCATTAGAATAGGCAAAGAAGAAACAAAGCTATTACTCTTTGCAGACGACATGATGTTATACTTAGAGAATCCTAGAGAATCAAGTAAAAAACTACTTGAAATAAAAAACTTTAGCAAAGTTGCAGGCTATAAAATAAACTCACATAAATCATTGGCATTTCTATATATTACCAACAAAGCCCAACAGCAAGAGATAGAAAGAGAAATTCCATTTAAACTTACTGTAGATATTATAAGATATTTAGGAGTCTACCTCCCGAAACAAATCCAGGAACTCTATGATCATGATTACAAAACACTTTTCATGCAAATAACATCAGATCTAAATAACTGGAAAAAACATCAGTTGCTCATGGGTAAGCTGAGCTAATATAATAAAAATGACAATTCTACCTAAGATAATTTACTTATTCAGTGACATACCAATCAAACTACCAAAAACTATTTTATAGAGTTAGAAAAAATAATAACAAGATTCATTTGGAAGAACAAAAGGCCCAGAATATCAAGAGAACTAATGAAAAGAAATGCAGGGGAAGGTGGCCTAGCCATTCCAGATCTTAAATTGCATTATAAAGCAGCAGTTATCAAAACTGCTTGGTATTAGCTAAGAAATAGAGTGGTGGATCAATGGAATAGGTTAAATATGCAAGACAGAGTAGGTCAATGACTATAGTAATCTACTATTTGATAAACCCAAAGACCCCAGCTTCTGGGATAAGAACCCACTCTTTGAAAAAAAAACTGCTGGGAAAACTGGAAAACTAGGCATAGACCAAAATGTCACACCATATACCAAAATAAAGTCAAAATGGGTTCATGATCTAGATATAAAGGCTGATACTATAAGCAAACTGGGAGAGCAAGGAACAATTTACCTGTCAGATCTATGGAGAACAGAAGAATTCATGACCAAACAGGAGATAGAGAACATTATGAAAAGCAAAATAGATAATTTTGATTACATTAAATTGAAAAGTTTTTGCACAAACAAAGCCAATGCAACTAAAATTAGAAGGAAGGTAGAAAATTGGGAAAGAATTTTTACAACCAGTCTCTCTGATAAGGGCCTCATTTCTAAAGTATATAGAGAATTAAGTCAAATTTATAAGAATACAAGCCATTACCCAATTGATAAATGGTCAAAGGATATGAACAGACAGTTCTCAGATGAAGAAATTAAAGCCATCTATGGTCATATGAAAAAAACGCTTGATTAGAGAAATGCAAATCAAAACAACTCTGAGGTACTACATCACACCTATCAGAATGGCCAACATGACAAAACAGGAAAATGATAAATGTTGGAGAAGATGTGGGAAAATTGGAACACTAATGCATTGTTGATGGAGTTATGAAATGATCCAACCATTTTGGAGAGCAATGTGGAATTATGCCCAAAGGGCTATAAAAATGTGCATACCCTTTGACCCAGCAATATCACTTCTAGGACTATATCCCAAAGAGATCACACAAACAGGAAAAGGACCTACATGTACAAAAATATTCATAGCAGCTCTTTTTGTAGTGGCAAAGAATTGGAAATTGAGAGGATGCCCATCAATTGGGGAATGACTGAGCAAGTTGTGGTATATGAATGTGATGGAATACTATTGTGCTATAAGAAATGATGAACAGGCTGACTTCAGAAAAACCTGGAAAGACTTGTATAGTCTGATACTGAGTGAAGTGAGCAGAACCAAGCAAATGTTGTACACAATAACAGCCACATTGCATGAAGACTAATATTGATAAACTTAACCCTTCCTGACAATACAAGGATCTAAGACATCTCCAGAGGCCTTGTGTTGGAAAATGCTATCCGTACCCAAAGAAAGAACTATGGAAGCTGAATTGCTAATTTTTGCTCTTCTGTTGAGTTTTGTTTCCTCTTTCTGATGGTTCCTTCTATTGGTTTTAATTTCTACTTACAACATCATTAATGTGAAAATATGTTTAATATGAATGTAAATGTATAGCCTATATCAGATTATGCACTGTCTTGGGGAGGGTGGTGGGGAGGAAGAGGGAGAAAAATTTTAAACTCAAAAGCATATGGAAGTGATTATTGATAAATCAAAATAAATTAATAAAGATGTGTGGCATACCAAAAAATAAAAAAAATTTTAAAAATAAAAAAGCTCAAAAAAAATAGCCTAACCCAAATGGCAAAGAGGTCCAAAAAGCCAATGAGGAGAAGAATGCCCTAAAAATCAAAATTGGCCAAATGGGAAAAGAAGTCCAAAAGCTTACTGAAGAAAATACTTCCTTAAAAATTAGAATAGAGCAATTGGAAGCTAGTGATTTTATGAGAAATCAAGACACTGTAAAACAAATCCAAAAGAATGAAAAATTAGAAAACAATGTGAAATATCTCATTGGAAAAACAACAAACCTGGAAAAAAGATCCAGGAGAGAGAATTTAAAAATTATTGAACTATCTGAAAGCCATGATCGAAAAAAAGAGCCTAGACATCATCTTTCAAGAAATTATCAAGGAAAACTGCCCTGATATTTTAGAACCAGAGGGTAAAATAGAAATTGAAAGAATCCGCTGATCTCCACCTGAAAGAGATCCCCAAAGGAAAACTCCTAGGAATATTGTAGCCAAATTCCAGAGTTCCCAGGTCAAGGAGAAAATATTACAAGCAGCCAGAAAGAAACAATTCAAGTATTGTGGAAACACAATTAGGATAACACAAGATCTTACTGCTTCTACATTAAGGGACCACAGGGCATGGAATATAATATTTTGGAGAGCAAAGAAGATAGGATTACAACTAAGAATCACCTACCCCACAAAACTAAGTGTAATCCTGCAGGGGAAAAAAATGGTCCTTCAGTGAAATAGAGGACTTTTATGTATTCTTGATGAAAAGACCAGAGCTGAATAGAAAATTTGACTTTCCAATACAAGACTCAAGTGGAACATGAAGAGGTAAACAGGAAAGAGAAATCTTAAGAGACTTATTAAGGTTGAACTGTTTACATTCCTGCATGGAAAGATAATATTTGTAACTCATGAGGCCTTTGTCAGTATTAGGGTAGTTGGAGGAAAAAAAATTATATGTATATAGATAGATAGATAGATAGATAGATAGATAGATAGATAGATAGATA